>NC_064033.1:5624886-5925863 GCF_917208135.1 Athalia rosae
AATTAAAGTGAAGTTGCTGGTTCGAAGAGTGAATTGAGAGTGAGTTGAAAGTGGCTGTTCCGAGGTGATCAAACCAATATGGCAACTGAATTTACTGTGAATTTTAGCCGGTAAATACTTCGGCGAATCAAACCTGAAGACTAAACATCCTGCCGCAATCAGCCATATTCAATATCACTCTGTGGCGACATAAGATAAAGAAATAATAAGCAAATAGAATAGGTGGGATTATAACAATATCGTTGTCATTGCCGTACCGCTATACTCGTAAATACGTACGTACACGCATATCTCTAGAGATTCGTAAATATTGATAAATATTTAACCGTATTGTTGCGTACTACAGCGTACACATACGTCGTACACGTATAAACTATGACGAAAAACTGACCCTACCTAATGTTACAAAGATTTAAAAATCTACAAGCTCGAGTACAGGACACCTAATTTTCATGTGGATCCATTTTTATGTACATATATACATACGTATACATATATGTATCAATGTATGTACATAACACGTCGAAACGAACGAGTTGCGCGAATTGAAATTTAGCCAATTTTCGTAATTTTGTAATAATCTTCTCGGTTTTTCGTGAATAAAATTGCGATACGTACGACGAATCCGACGTACGTGACGTGTGGTGTGTGCGTACATACGTATAGTAAAGGTGAAACAGAGCGAAATAGAGAAACGAGCTCCGCGTACAAATGTCGGTGAAATTTGCCAAGTTGACACGTCCAGATTCAGCGTCAGCTGGACTACAAATAATAAATGAGTAAGTAAGTAAGTAAGTAAGTTAGTAAGTAAGTAACTCACGTTAGCTAGTGAGTAAAACTATAAACTCTGATGGATGACTGTCGAAAAACTGCAATTCGTTTCGCGACACGTTCCTCATTATTCCTCTTTTTTTTTTTTCAATTTCCGTTTTTTTTTTCTCTTTTTCCTTTTCTCTTCTCAATTTTCTCACGTATTTTTCTGTTCATTTTTTTCTTTTTACAAGTTTTTTGGGAATCGCGATTGGTCGTCTGTTCTCCTCCGTGAATCGAGTGAAAAAGGTCAAGTTAGGTCGTACTACGAGCGAGTAAAAACAAATCAATCGATGAATAATAAAATCCAAAATCCAAAAACTAAAAATAAAAAAAAAAAAAAAAAAAAAAAACAAAAGGAAAAAAGAAACTTACTTCCTCTGCACGAAAAGGATGCACACTATCTATAGACATAACAGTGCACTGTATATCTCGTGTATTCCGAAATTTTGAACGCTAAAATTTCAAAATTAAAACTAAAATTGAAAATTAATAATAATTAATAAGAGTCACGGTTACGAACAATTGATCGACCGGGCGAGACACGTCTCGTAGTTCGATATTCGAACGATCGATTAAATAGAGCGAGACGTTATCTACGCGGGTGTGACGTCACGGTATAATTATCATTATAATTATTGTTATCATTATCGTTGTCGTTGTTATCATTGTTGTGGTATCGCTGCAACTACATATTTTGCTATTGGTTTTTTTTCTCCTTCGTTTATCTCGTTCTCGTTTTTGCTCAATTTTTTTCCTTCTTCTCAATCTCATTGTCAGAGTTGAGAAAATTTAGATTATCAGGTTCTATCTCGATATACTGTAATTCAATGGACACGCCCTTCTAAATGTACATGATATTATATAACGTTTTTCTATGTACACGCGGACAGGGTATGTACCTACATACGAATCTGTGTACAGGTATGTGTGTACACGTATACATATACATTGCATGTGTAAAAGACCTGTAGGTCGCCTATGGTATACGTGCTGAGCGCGATGTGGATAAAAGAATTTAAGGAGAACCCCGCTGACCCAGTTTCTCCGTTCCTCGTGTCCTTGACCGAGGATGCCGTGGGTAGTTAGAAATGCAGGAGGTATAAAACCGCGTACTATATACATATAGATATATACATACATATATATACATATCGGTATCCGTATACGTATACAGTCGAGTGTACTTATACTGTGGTAAATAGTTTCGGGAGAAGGGGACACGTCCGTTAACTTGGAACCTGTTACTGGCTCCTCAAGATTTCCCCCTTTTCGCCCCCTCCCCCCCCCCGCCCCCCCGCCCCCCCGCCCCCTCTCCCATCCTCGTAGTTTCGTTTTACGGATAATTTATTATACCTTATGTCGTATACCTTGTTCGCGGCAGGTAGATATACACCGACGGCCAAAAGTTTCGATTATACTGTACGACGTTAGAATTTCACGAAATTAATTTCGGGGGCGACGATTTGTTTTTTTTTTTTGTTTTTTTTTCGTCTTACAATTAGCCTCCTTCGAAACATGTCAGTGATTCGTTTCTTTTTTTCATTCAGAATTTCGTTTCAAAACCAATCGTTTTTTGAGTTAAGAATTTCCAAAAACTGAGAAAACTCTGTGACGGCACCGTGATCAATTTTTGCTTGTGAAAAATAAGTGTAAAGATTATTTTTTTCTATTTAAAAAAGATAAATAAATTCCTATTTTCTAAGAATTTTTCTCTTTCATTTTTCTGTCCCATTTCCTTTCCAAACTGAGTCACACCAATTGACGTATTATAGAAGTGATATTCGTTTGTGATATCAAGAAGAGAAAAAAAAAAATGTATTTAAAAAATGGGGAAAATATAGAAGAAAAAAATCTCACCACTTTTTCTCCATAATAGGTTGGTAAAAAATGTTTGCCAGTGGCTATAGCATTTTTGGTAATTTTTTCAAAGCATAGAAAATAAATAAAATCATGGGGCTGTTTCGAGTATTTCAGTCTTCAAGAATTCAAAACTGAGAAATGGCTGGACGAAAAAATGTCGAAAAAAAATCACATCAGCGCTGCGAACCAAAAGCTGTGGGGGGGGAAAAATAAGCCAACGAACTGTTAGAAAATTGTAGAGGGGGTGATTTTTTTTCTTTCAACTGACCACAAAAAGGCACTCCGTCCGGCACCCAGGTCCCATTGTCTCTGCACTGTCTCCTTGCGGGTCCGAGTAATTCGAATCCACGTTCGCATGAATATATGGCGACGGTACCGTGTTCATGGAAAGCCACGTTCAGCGGAGACTCGACCTCGTCGACGACCGCATCTTCGCCCGGCAATTCGAATCGTACGAAACTGTGAGCCGGCGCACCTGGATATCCGCATCCCGCGGCGGAAACAGCTGCGGCTGACACTCCATTTACTTGAAAAAAAAATATACAATTATACATAAAACACAAATATATGAAACGGTTGATATCATTTTCTATTTCTAGTTCTTTCTTTTTTTTTTTTTATCAAAATAATAATAATATCAATAACGACAATAATAACGAGGAAATTCTATTTCTATAATCGTGTGTTTCTCTGTCTTTCCCTTTTATCAAATTATTAATAATAATAATAATAATAACGAAAACAATAACGAGGAAAGCCCGCAATTAAGTTGAACGATTTTCGTCGCACTCCGCGTTACGTTCTCCGACCGGGCGTTAAAGTCTCCCGAGTATGGGCGGTGATTTCAACGCGCGCACAGGAAGGTATTCCCGAGATTATTTTCATTTTCATACGATCGAATCGAGGATTAATTAATTCACGGTGTATTGCGTATAGTCGTTGATATTGGATGAAAAAAATATTCGAAAATAAAAAAAATAGAGAAAATTGATATACAGAGCGGACAACGTGAAATTGCGCACCCCATTTGCACATGCGCGATCGTCGGCATTTGTTTCGCAGAATGTCCAACAACACTCCGCTTTCAGATTTAGCTGTCAAATACAAGGACCTAACCTGAACTTTTCGATGAGTGTATTTCTGTCGACATTCAATTAATCTCTCATTCAATTGATCAATTTTATTTGATGCTATGCCACCCTACTTATCTGTGTCTGGTTTTGTGTCGCATTATTCACCTGACACAACATACCTCAGTCATATTTAAATACGGCGATCTCAGCTGTATTGGTGATCGACAATTTGACAGCTACAGCTGAAATCTGAGGCTGTTGGTACAACACGCTAGCAGATGATAAATTCGACTGCCGTTTTGATTCACGCTTGCGCACAAAATCTGGGTGCGCAATTTCACGTTGTCCGCTCTGTATACATATAAATATAAGTGCATGTATCTTACGTATGTAAAGAATATACATACACGGTATGTACGATGTTTAATGTACGTAATGTGGGACCGTCGAAACGTAACCGGCGATCTACATAGCCATACGGCTTGTCGCGAGAGAATATTGGGCAACATGTGGAATAAAGAAAAAAAAAAAAAAAAAAAAAAGGGGGAGAAAATAGTAGATAAGAGGGAGATAGAGAAACGAAACGAAACGAAAATTAGCGGAAGTGAATTAGACGCTTGTGCTATAAAACGTACACGGAAACACCTATCCTATACATACATGTTGCGTACATCGCTTGTACATATATATACATATACATACATATATACATATATATATATATATATATATATATATCCTTAATAATTCGTGCAACGACGCTGTGAAATATATGCCGTAATAATTAGGTATATATTTTTGATGCGATTAAAAAATAAGATTATATTACGCACGCTCATAGTGTATATATCGCAATAATTGCGCTCATTGAAACTAAATAATTAATTGCTACAATCGGTTTCTGATTCTCATATGTATATAAATAAATCGTGTCATCGTCTGCTGTATACAATAGATATACATATGTGTACATATGTATATACCTATCTACTTTTTTGAATTTCATGTTTTCATTGGTTTTTCTTTTCAAAAGTTCCGGATGATGTGACAGTATAGGGGGCACGATTCTCGTAAAACTATTATACAGAAATATATATATATATATATATATATATATACATATACATGTATATATACCTAGCCTGCAATTATGCCAACTGTAAAAGAAAGTTTCGCAATTATGTATACGATATAGACAGCCAGCTATCGTTGATTAACTTTTTATATTGCGACAATCAATTAAACCTCAGAATTCCTTTTCTTTTTCTATTTCCTTTTTCTAATTTCCTCAACTTCCTGATATTACAATACAATACCTACACACATACATACCTACGTACACAAATATTGGCGCAATCAATCGGATCGTGACGTTGCATATAAAATTATATACAAAAATTATACATATGTATACGCTACGTTACATGTATCGAGGGAAAGTTTTCGTTTTTTTTTTTTTTCGAATTATCTATTTTTTCTTTTCAAATTTCCAATTTTAAATTTCAATCGATTGCCCTCAACCGATGTTCGATCGTCGCGATATCAGTGGACAAAGTATGAAAGAAAACGGAGAATGAAAAAATAGAAAGAATAAAAAAGAAAATTGCGACGATTTCAATGAAATCGTATAGCTGCGTACAACGTGAACATATAACGCGTGCACAATGAGTTATTATCTATGATCGCTGGCTATTATATCCGCAGAGATACAAGAAAGGCGTAGACCCTCGGCTAGTTCAGGTGTATAGAGCTTCTCTTCATTACTTTGCTCGCACGTCACGCACCTGCTTCTTAACATCCGCAATTATTCATCTGTAAGCTCCGCACGGTGCAAAGACCTGATGTTACATACGTGAGGCCTGAACAGCTACCGACTCTTTCTGATCATCGGAAAGAAAGAAAGAGAAAAAAAAAAAAAAAACTAGGGAAAAAATAGAGGAAGAAACTAGTTATCGTCCGACGAATTATTATACACGGGGCATTCCGCGCCAAATGGAACAAATTTTTTTGTCAATTTTTCGATAATTTAGATTTGTTTTTGTCAATTTTTAAATAATTGACATTTTTTTCTACGATTTTTAGATAATTTGGATTTTTTTTTTGCCAATTTTTCGATAATTTAGATTTGTTTTTGTCAATTTTTAAATAATTGACATTTTTTTCTACGATTTTTAGATAATTTGGATTTTTTTTTTGCCAATTTTTAGATAATTTAGATTTTGTTTTAATCACCGTGCCGCAGGTTTCAAATATGTCGAGTTTTTGGGAAAAAAAAAAAAAAAAAAACAGAACGTGCACTCACTTGAGGAGAAAAGAAAAAAAAAAAGGAAAATTGACTCAAAGTTTAAAACTCAAAAATTTTTATATGATTTTTTTTTTTTTTTGTAAAGCAGATGGAAAACCGAAGATTCGAGAGAGAGGAATGAGTTAGATTTGGCGTGGAATGTCCCATACATACATGTCCGAAAGAGATAAGGCGTGCTATTTACCGCGGTATGAAATTTGAAAAAAAAAAAAAAAAAAAATGAAAGGAAAAAAAAGGATTCGTTGGCAATTTATCTCCGGATAATCGAAGGTGAAAAAAGATCGTATAAAATTTGAAAGAATTGAAATCTCAAAGTGTGAAGTAAAGTTAAAAAAAAAAAATGGTTTCGTTTCGTTTCGTTTCATTCATTTTCTATTTTGCCCTGAGGTCAACGAATCAGGGTGCAGTGAATCATCGCGATATACGTTTTCTCTCGTGTGTTAATCTTGTAATAAAATAGCAAAGATATATTCACGCATATACATACATATAGATATGTACCGTTTGTATAAATATATAATAAATAAATGATTCACAATGTTCATTAAAATGTGCAAAACCTACGCGCGCGCTGCACGTACGTATACATATGTATAATAAATTCACACTGTGAGAATACGTTCTCTAATTTATATACATATGTGTGTACGTATATAAATACCTATGTACATGCATACCTATGTTGCGGAATTCTACGGGCGTACATAATATTAATATTAATATAAGTAGGTATGTACGTGTATGTGTATATATATATGTATATATAAATTCTATAATCGGACATCCCGCTGAACTCTGAATATCGGTATATACCGCCTATGTGTACATACGGTTATAATACATTATTGCATAGATAACTTGGGATTGAGTAGTTAACGGTCCGTGTTATTAAATTAACATATTTGTTTCACATTTGCACCTTGCTATACAAATACAATACACATGTACATACATACACCTTATATTTATGTATAAAAATCGACGTGACATAATTTCAAACGAAACCAAAAAAAGAGAAAAAAAATTAAAACTATTGCAAATAGTGACAATTTCGCCCGATGCAAATATCATATGTATCGATAGAAAAAAAATATAATCGTGAACTAAACATTTTCGAAAATTAACACCCGTGATACTATAATATACATCTATACAGAAACGTCGTCTAATTATTTTCACTCTTTTCACAAATTCAAAATCACAATTTTTCACAAGATCAAAAATTATTTTTGCCTAATACTCAAAGGTTAGAAGATATTATTCGATTAGAATATTTAGTCGTCATCATTATTAGTATTATTATTATTATTGTTGATTAGATTTTTTTAAGGTTTTCCGTACTACCTAACGAGCGTTTTTTAGAAAAATAATTATTGCGAGGGATAATATTAGTTTTTTTTTTCTTCCCGTTAGTTTCATCGTACATATGTATGAATATAGGTAGGTATATAGATAATATACAGGTGCAGCGTGTGGTGCAGGACGTCGCATAATATTTTATAGTATAGTTTTTTATAGTTGGGGAAGGTAGCGATGTATACATAGGTACACACGTATATTAGCGTGGGAAATTCAACGGCGACTCAGGCTAATTAAACGCCACGCTATCTATTGTTTGTAAAAAAAGAAAAAAAAAAAAAATATATTCTCGACGTTGCAAAGTAGGATTATATTAGAATCTACGTACGGCGAGCGTGTACACTGTACGTATGTAAACTAACTATACTGTACGCGTTCCCGATGCCGCGTTAACATCTCGAAACGCAATTTAATTATCATCCCGTAATTACGACGAACCACCGATTCCCACCCCCATTCTTCGTCAATCCCTGGTACAATCGCGATGCAACGAGGGGCCCCGCGTGTCCCGGAATTACGAACTTTCGATGCTGTTATAACGCGAACTACCGCTGCTCGAAATCTGGTGGATAATCGTTTGCCTTTTTGTTTTTTTTTTTCTTTCACCTCGTCGTTCGTCAAACGTTACCTCATTTCCTTCCGTTTCCAGGCGCTAAAAAACTGAATTCTGAACACAGCGAATCGGTAGCGCGTGCGACAAATCTAATCGGCAAACGAACGAAAGAAACGATGGAATTAAGCCATTTTTGGGTCACCTGTTTCGCGGGACACGCTCTGCGGACGGATCAAGGTCGATTTTATTTTTTTAGACCGTTCGTTCGCGCCGCGTACCGCGTAACGGGCACGTCGATGAAAACATACACACAGCGGCGGAAAAGAGCGTTCCGAATTCGATTCTTGTTCCATTATTTATTTATCCATCAACCTAATCCCTTCTTTCTATATTTATTCATTTCTTTGTATCGTTCTACTTACTTCGCACTGAACTTGCCACGCTGAGAAGTAACACGAAGGAAAACACTGCTGAGAACTCCATCGATGATTCTTATAATCGAATTACAGTTTTATATGGAAAGTTTTTCTTATTTCTTTCATCAACTTTTTTTCAACCGAGACAAAATTGAATCGATCGAAGGAATTGATTTACAAACGAAAAAAAAAAAAGAAGATAAGTCTTTTACAAAACTTTGTTTATACTTTTTGCAACCTGACGAAATTACGAACACTTGGTAAAGAGTATCCCCTCGTATTTTACAAGGTAGGAAATAAAAGTGAAAAAAAATGAAAAAAAAAACCTACAATTTATTTACTCGTCGATTGTCGTTTGATTTTTTTTTGTCCCCGAATTTATTTTACTACCGATCGATTCGCGCGTCGCACAAATTTGAATCGCGCAACATCGTGTTGTGGAAGCGTTTGTATTTTTCGAAAATTTTCTCAGTTCTCAGTTAATTTTCTGTCAATTTTATTTTTTCTTCACTTCGAAAACCGTTCGTCAAACTTTCGCCGGTGTTTATTTTTATGTGTGGCACGTTTCGAGTGTGTCGGCGAAAATTTTTATTCTCACCGTTATCGTTCGAAGGTATATTCTCGTTGAGACGCGTCGACGACCGATCGAGAATCTCACTTCTTCGAGACTGAAATATAAGCGACGGCAGGAAGTCATCCAGGTGTTGCTCGCGAGCTCGATTTTCCCCACCTTTTTTCTCTCCCACCATTTTCTAAGAACCCTTCTACCGTCCCTCTCGCTCCTGCTCCTACTCCCTGCGCTCTCTACTTCCTCCTCCTTATTTTCTTCTTCTTCTTCTTTCTATTAGATGGCCAGAAAAACTTGCACTTACACCTTGAGAAACGCATATTTTTCAACGAATTATAGTTTCATATACAGTTCAAAACGTAAAACGCATACCTGAATGCCTCGATAAACTCGGTCTACGAATCCGAACGAAACTACCACTCCGGCTATCCTCCCATTACCTTTTCCTTTTTTCTCTCTTTCTCCAACTTCTTTTTCTTCGCTCATCCCGAGTGCGTTACACCCGCCTTACTCCACACCTGCGTAACCGATATACCTACACACCTCTCACACGAAACTCACCTCACTTACGAAGCCGCCTGCACCGACTTCTCAGCTGCGGAATTCAGGCCACTGCGACCTGTTGCCTCGCGCGCAGGCGTCGCGAGCTTCTGCTTTTTTTCCCACACGGTTTCACGGCGATTCTTTTTTTACTCATTTCTTCCTCCTCCTCCTCCTCCTCCTCCTCTCTCCGTCGTCCGTTTCCGTCCCTTTTTCTCCCCTTTCATTCGACTCGTCGGATAAGAGTGAGAAGAATATTTGAAATGTTCTCAAAAACTTACGATACCCTTCGCCATCCTGAGGGATGGAATGTCATGCCCACTTCCGTTGGTCAAAGAAAGGGAGGATCCAAAAATGGGAATTGTCCCTCTCCGGGTTCCTTGGGCAGCGATGCAAGTCCTGAAGAAGAAAGGAAGAATAAAACAGAGGGACAACCGCAGGGGTGACTCGTTGAATTTTGACAACGTCGAAACGCACCTGGAGTCGATGGAGCGGAGGAACTTGGAGGGAGAAGAAGCACAGGCGCCTGGCCAGGGCGTGAGTGTGGTGGTATTCTATCACAGCAGGTGACTTCGTAGCATGTGGAGTGTCCAGGTAACTTCGTGCCGGGCGGATGGACGTTGGATTTTAACACTCGTGAGGTGTACGTACCCAAAGAGGTAGGTAGGTAGGTAGGTAGGTAGGTAGGTATGTGGGTCAGGAAGCCACTGCTGCCAACCAGCCCAACGAACTCGCTTCGAAGATCATCAAACGACCTACGTTGCCCAACCACTTGGACGGGCTGCCTCCCTCTGCTCCTCCTCTTCGAATAATCGTCCGGTCTCCAGGGAGCAACTTTCATCGTACGATGCAGCTGCGTCGAACAGACAATAAAATGAGGCGACACGAAGCACAACAAACGAATCGTCTCCTTCCTTTTTCAGGGGGAGGGGGGATCAACGTTTGTTACACTTATACCCGTGTCGTGCACGACCGTGAATATAAATTGCTCGTGGACAAGTTTGCGATGCAACTGACGTATCAAATTACAGGTACAGATACGATTTCCGCACACCGTCAGCCGTAGTCGGGGTCAACTAACAGATTCCGCATTACGATATCGTTGAGAATTCGAACAAAACTCATGAATGGGGCTGCGTTTACGTAACCGGTGACCCGATATAAACTGGGCACAACTCGGGCACAAGTTTCATGCAGAAATTTTTCAACTAACCTTTTCAGCTGTCCCGCGATGCCTGAAGTTAACCACGGTTCGTTGAGGACGAACACGATCGTCGTTTGGCCGCGATTTTTTTCAGCGATACCATGCGTAACGATTGCATAGCAGGGAAAAAGGACCGACTCGCGCCTCGTTTCAGCGACTAGAAAAGGCGAAGAATAAAAATGAAAGACAACTCGTGCCGCCGATTAGGCCTATCTATTTACACCTCTTAACTTCCGCTATTTATTTCGAAATTTTATGGGCCTCGAAGTAACGACGTCGTTAAAAATCACGCCAGCCACCGGGAGAGTTCGCCGTCTATTGTTTTTCAGTTACGTGAAGTCAACGGAGAGAACAAACAAACAAATGCCGCGCGGACGTTCGACTCATTTCAGAATTCGAAATATTTATCGCCAATCGACTTTGCGATAATAAAACATGGCGCCGATTATCGATTCATTATTTATTTTTATATTTTTTTTTTTTTTTTTGAAAAGATTCGAAAAGTACCGCCAGCCATTTTTCGCGTACGCAAAGACCCGTCCGCCGACTATCTTTTGAAATAATCTTTCCGACGTTTCTACCGTTGAAAAGATACGACGGTAATGATAATAATTAAAAGCGTTAATGGGCGATCTCCCTTTCGCGGACGAATTTTTTCGACGCGTTTTCGAGGTAAATAAAGATCATTTATTGCCGGAGAGCGCGGCCAACACGGCGAGTACCGCGCGTGTTTAGAATTTTTAATAGTTTTCCTCTGGCCTTTGGACAATTTTTATGACCGTTTACGCTCGTTTATAAAGAAAAACTAAAATCACCATTCTCCGCGTACCATTACTAACACACCTACTTATTTACGATATACCGGCGCAATTACTTTTTTTAAAACTTTCGGAAATATAATAATTCTTTTACTTTTCTCCCCGACTAGGTGGATAGAAAATAAGGTAGAAAAAAAAAGAAAAACTATCATTCAAACGCGTACAAACTGCCCGGTATGGCGTGCGATGGACGACGAACAGTAAAGAGAAAAAGGAGAAAATAAAGAAAAAAGAAAAGCAATGCGCTAAGCCGTTGATTAACCGTTGTCGAACGGTCACTTTACACGATAACAAGAATTCAACTAAATTTCGACTGCACTTTCTACGCAACTATTCGAATAACGTACACCGCATTATACGTAACAGACATACATACAGTATAGTATACGTCGCGTTCCGAGGTCGTGGGTTCAGCCAAGAATTCGTCTAAATTAGAGAATAAAAAAAAAGGAAATTGGTAGACAAATTATCCTTCCGACGTTAAGTAGTAAAAAATGTAAATCTCCGTTGACCCCCGAGGCCACGTTACGCCGATTTTGGGCACCGAAGGCGTTCGCGACGTTGAAAAAAACAAAAAGAAACGTTTAAAAAAAATTGTCTCGCATTTCGCACCTGCACTAATTTTACTACGAATAACCCGATCTTGCGCTTACTTTGCTTTAAACTTTCGCTGCGACGTCGCGTGCTGCTCGGGTGCAGGACGTTCTAATGTAGGCTACGAGAATCGTCGAAAATTCTCGCGTTACGTGTTAGTTTTTTTTCCTCTTATCTCTCTCGTACATCTACATTATTTGAGAATTTGGAGAATTATTAGGGTTCGCTATTATTTTGGCGGACGTACGATACGTACGAATCGAGACGTTCGGATTGATTTTTTCCCCTTTTTTTTAGTAATTATTGTTATTATTTCTATTTCGCAGGAAACGTTTCTGACCTCACGCGCGAAAGGAGGAAGTTGAAAAATTTATACCGGAAATATGTGTGCAGGTATAACGTGACGATGATTACAGCGGATCGCGAAATGTTTTTTTTTCTTTGCATCGATTCTCATCGATTCTTGATTCTAATTGGCTATCAACCTTCGACGTTCTATGGATTCGACTTACGTACTTTACGGGTTATTAATTAATCCTGCCTTTCACTGATGCTTAAGATTACTTTTCTTCTTATTGTTGTTTATTTTTTATTTTTTTTATTTCGATAGCTCGTATTATTGTGACTAACGCAATATCATAAACACGGAAAACTAACGACTGTTTCTTGGTGAAAAGAGAGAAAAAAAAAGAAAAAACTTTACGTAAAACGCAAATACTTAAGTTAATAATTGTACAAAGTAGATACATCATGATATACGTGACGAACGTTCGTTGGGTAAAATTGAAATGACTCAAAACTGAGAGAAATAATGATCATCACGCGCTCGTATGAGTTTCTCTTTTTTACATTATTAATAATGAAACATCTATGCGCGTAACGGAGAGTTCCTTCGATAATAAAAAGGTTACAGATTATTCACTTTTTTAAACCGAAGAATTGGCGATAACTCGATCAATTTCACCGATGGACTATAATTTAACTTGTGAATTTGGGTTCCTGAAATCAAAATACACAAGAATAGCATAGGAAAACCAAAAAAAAAAAGATTTTGGACCCAAAAGTCGAAAAAACGCCAAGGGGTACCCCTTGGATTTTTGTCGATTTTGGGTCAGAAAAAACAAAATCTATTTTATACGCTATCCTTATGTTTTTTGCTTTCAGGAATCCGAAATCACGAGTAAAATTAGTCTATCTCTATAAATGACCGAGTTATCGCCAATTTTTCGCTTTTTCGAGCATGAAAATTGAGATATTTCGAAGGGAAAAAATCGTAGCTCATTTTGGCCGACGAATTCGTGTTCCTGAGGTCGAAATACATAAGAAAAGTGCCATACGATCAATTTTAAAAAATAAAAAAATTTTGCCAAAATTTGAAAAAATCGTAAGGGGTACCTCTTGGAAAAATCTCAAATTTTGGCCAAAAATTTTTATTTTTAAAAATTGATCGTATGGCACTTTCCTTATGTATTTTGACCTCAGGAACACGAATCCGTTGTCCAAATTGAGCTACGATTTTTTCCCTTCGAGATATCCTCAAATTTATGCTGAAAAATGAGAAAAAATGGCGATAACTCGACTATTTTTGTAAATAGATCAATTTTTCTTCCGGATTCGGATTCCTGAGCCCAGATTACAATAAGATAGACTAAAAAATCAATTTTTTATTTTTGACCCCAAAAAGCTGAAAATTGGCGATAACTCGGTCAATTTTAGAGATAGATCAATTTTTCTTTCAGATTCGGATTCCTGAGATCAAAGTACATAAGAAAAGTGTCATTTAATCAATTTTGAAACATAATAAATTTTGCCCAAAATTTGAAAATTTTCCCCTTCAGATTTCTTCGACTTTTGGGCCAAAAATGGAGTTTGTACGACGCTTATCTAATGTATTTTGACCTCAGGAGCACGAAATCGTTGGTCAAATTGAGCTACGAATTTCTTCCATTGAGATATCCCCATTTTTCTGCACCGAAAAGCGAAAAATTGGCGATAACTGGATAAAATTGTCAAGGCTCGTCTGGTTTCGCGTCCCATTTCGAGTCTCGATGAATCGTGAACTTTTTAGAACAGGATCCCAGTGACTCGCGGGCGCAGAGAACGGCCATAGAAAAACGGCCGCTTTTTCGATTCGATAACGCTCTTTGAATAATTGCGTCACGGCGGCTTTAGCAGTCGTTGACTCGAAACAAGTTCCTGGATTTCCCATGGGGCTATGAGAATCCGACGACACGTTCGAGCTTTCTCTTACGTTAGTCAGCGCTAACCGTCGATCCTAAACTTTCCGGCCTTTTCTCCGGCTTCCACGAACTCCGGCCGAAGAGCCGGGAGAAGAAACGGACATTTCGGGAGCCTGAAAAGCTAAAAACGAAAAACTGAAAACGCTCGACGCCGCCTCTGGAGCGATTCGTCGAACGATCGAGGCTAAGAGGTCTCTTCGCGAAAATGAATCGGCCTTCGAACGTACAAAATAAACGAAATAAATTTCTAACGGTACAGCCGAAAAAAATATTTCGATCCTTATAAGCGTTGCAGCGGAAAACGGCAGCGGCAGATTTCTTCGCGTGTAAAATATGTGTACGCCGTATAGCGTCCGTAGATACCCGGCGTGCACATGTGTACAACGCGGACTATAAATAAAGTTGCGCGAGTTTAACGGTAAATCGTATAATACTTACGGGTACGTGCGACCGTCATCGAGTTCCGAATCGGTAGTAGAACTATTCGCGATTCGCGTTCCGTCGATCGTTTCGACGCCCTCCTCGACGCCCCGCGAAAAATGTAAACGGGCCGAAGGAACCCCATAGAAGGTGGCGGCCATCTTGTTTGCCAAACGCTCGTCAGCGGCGCGCGTAACAAACGACGGTCCCTTTTTTTCGGAACGGATCTTCGCCGAGAAATTCTTCGACGTCTTCGCCTTCCCGATTCATTTTCCTTTCCAGATTCGAGACCGGAAGAGCTTGCCTCTCCCCGGAATCCCCCGAATTCCAGCCGCGGGCTCTTTGACCCAAGATTGTTCCTTGGGAACCTGAAAATAGGAAAAAAAAAGTCATTCGCGTGTTCCGTCGACGAATCTTTGGGCGCAAAAACGATCGACGGATCGTAAATCCGATCGGAATTCTCACCGTGTAGGAAACGTACCGAAATCGAGAAACGTCGGGGGGAGCCGGAAGGAGAATAGGAGGCGAGAAGGAAGCGAGAGAATCTCGTAGCCGCGGCCGCAGGAAACTCCGTCGATTCCCACGATTTCACATGTTAGTACGAATGCGGATAATTGAGGGTTTGAAGCAGCGGGCCGTAGAATTCCGCGGACGAGTTTTACCGAAGATACGATCCGAAAAGTGCGTTTCCCGGGACGCGGGTAAGAAAAAGTTCGCTACGAATTCCGGGTACCGGTAAAAGTTTCTGCCGCCCAGCGCAAAACCCCGTTCAGGGATCCCGGATCCGGAAACGGCGAGCGGAATTCCGCGGCGAGTTCTCCGCAGACGGGTCCGCTTGTTTTCGGAACGTGCGACGGTTGAGTCATCCGAAATCTGAAAATTCGCTGGCGGTTATCTCCTGTGACGCCGGCGACCACCGGGGGACAGCTTTCTCCGGTCAACAACCGGCGCGAATATCGATCGTCGTGGATGCGCGCCTTTCTTTCTCCTTGCGCCCTCTTTGCGGAGGAGACGCCTCTGGCCTCTTTACTACCGGCGTTCTCTAAAAGGGTTACGGGGGGCCCGGGCGACCCCTCGAAAGTCGATCGCCGATTTTCGTTTTTCTCTCCAACGCGCTGAGCCCCGGCCGTTAACCTACGCCGCGGTCAATATTGCGACAAGGGGCACGAAACATTTTCTAAATACTCGTCGAAGGCGGAGATGAGATAAGATAACTCAGCCCCGAGGCCTGCTTTACTTACGATACCTGAAACTCCGCACGAAAAACGGGTCTCCTCGTTCCTCCGTTACGGTACACGGCTGCGGCTAACCTATTACGTCCGATAACATCGAATTAGATCAGCCCAATTTTCGTCGCGATTTATCGCAATCGAATCTGACAACTTTGACGATGTTCGTCCAACAGGTACCCCTGCAACGATGATATTGGAATAAAAGTTTATAACCGGGAGAAAGCGAATAGGTTATAAATAATAAATTACCTAGAATAACAACGTCCTACTGCAGCATCGAAAGACAATCGTGAGAGTCCACCGTTCGGTTAAATGGGTGGTAGAGTATCAGTAATTGAGAAAAAAGAAAGAATGTTTAGAAAATGAGGAAATTATTAGGGAGATAGACGTACCTAGGTGGATATAATGGGGATATCTCGCCCGTAGACAGGTAATTTTACATCTGACAAAGAAATATGGCGAGGAGGTGTGTTCCCTGTTTCACTTGTTACTATTCAACCGGAATGACGACCAGAGATATGATCTGTAAAGAATGATAGCGGATGAGGATAACATCGGTGAGGTACGGGTAGAGTTTTATGGGATAGTTTAGTGTGCGTTAAAGAATGAAATTACAGTTTTAGTAATACCTGAATCTCGGTGTACCTGTCGAGGGTGAGGAAAGAATTCTGTCATAGTGAGCGGGGAAAGCTCCAGGGAAGGTGAGAGAGTATTTACAGCCTCGATGCGGAGAGGGATGCAGCTGTAAGAAGTCAGAAGAATAAATTGGGCGGTCAAAAGTGTCACGATTTTGCAGAGAACGATTCAAATTGCAGCAAAATTACTTGCACTTGTCCAAAGCATAGGTCGTCACGATTCCAATACCGATAGAATATTTATGGAAGAAAATATCCCCTAAAACAGCATTAAAAAGTGTTATTTTATTGACAACAGCTTGAGAGTGACCTAAGCCTAGAGTAGAAAACTATCTTTGTTTGAAATAATGATGAAAAATCTAAGACTTATGTCTATAACATATCTGCATACATAATTCATAGGAATTTATATAATATATATTCATATATATATAGGATATAGCGAATAATGTGTATTGTTTAAACGTTATAATAGTAAATTTTATACTTTTTACAAGAAAAAAAAACAAAAAGAAAGAAAAAATTAATCAAAAAAATAAACCAGGTATATTCTGAGGTCAGATCAGTTGCAGAACTACCTCTTTGATGTTTTTTTTTTTTCTTTTCTCCCCTCAACTCGAAGTTACGAATACTTAATGCTAAATATTTATAACTAATTCATTTATTCATTACTTGGATTATTTTTCTCTTTTATTTCCCCCCCCTCTAATTATTTACATATCAACAACGAAGCAGCGTAGAAAAAAAGCCACTCTTTACCAAATTCTATTTATAGATTACGGAAGGAAATAATGAAAATAAATAGAATAAAAAATATAAAGTAAAAATAAATAAATGAAGATAAATAAACTAATCATACCGGCACTTCGAAACAACCTGCGTTATTATATTTGATTAAAAGAAAGAAAGATGAAATTTCTTTTCTTTTATTTGTTTAGCAAGAGAACGTTCTGGAGCGGATGCAAAATCATGATTACGCGTAATCTAGTTATGAAATATAAATAATATTGGACAGATATTACTTTCTAGTTTTGTTTCTTTCTTTTCTCTCTCGATCTTCTCTCGCCTATCAATAATTTATCTATTGTAATTAATTTTTATTCTACACTAACCACGAAGAAAGCGTCGCGTAAAACGAAACTTGAGAAAACAATTTTTTATTTGTTTTTGCAACGTTACTTTAGCATCGATATGAAAAGTATCGATACGAACGATCGATTAATCTTTCTTCGCTCGACCGCTCGAAGATATTTAAATTTAAATGGCAGTGATCGTTTTAATTTGAAATATTTTCTTTTTTCTTTTTCTTTCTCTCGCTCATTCCGATCGCCTTACGGGTAAATCTCGGTCTACTGGTAACAATTATTGGTACATGAATCAATGATATTTGAGTTGACGATCAGGCGTGATCGAATGTAACGATACAATGATTTTTCTTTCAGGTTTTTGCGACACTTAAAATATCTATGCATAGATTTGCGTAGTAAAGTTAGGAAAAAATGACAATGATCTTTAATTGGCAGTGCGACAAAATAATCTCACGCTATTATACGTCGTTCAAGCTCACATCAGGATATAATGTAACGTATATGGAATATTCAACGGAAGAATACGTTCATCTCTTTGGTTTTTTGGATTTTTTTTTCGGTTGTTGTCGCGTTAATTATAACGATATATCATTTTTTTTTTTTTCACAGAATCGCAAAGTAAACGGAAAACTGCGACGTCGGCCGATTAAATAATTATCGGTTCGTGATTTTTCTGTACTTTTAGTTAGAGAGAATTGAATTTTTGCTGATTTTTATTCGATAAATTTAACTTGATCATCGTTTTTAGAAATATATTTTTATCGCCTGATCGGAGCCACGATGAAAATTTGGTGAAAAAATTTCATCAAAAAACGGGACAAAACTGTGGCAGCGGATCTGCAACGATCGTCTTGAAAACACTAATTTTTTTTTTGTCCGTAATAATAAATTTCTTTCTCGAGAATTCTCTTATTTCGAATAAATTGCCAGAGTTTTGAAAACCTGAGATAATCATCCAAGCCGTACTAACGACGAAACTATTTTATCGATACATAAATCATTGAAGGAGAATGAAAAAATTAAAAGAAAATAAAGTAACGATAAGGTAAACCGTTCAAAAAAAATTATGACGATTTTGGCGTATAATCTGCATGACATTAATATATGTATAGATATTGAGGTAGCGCAAAAAAAGACATTTTTTTTTGTCGTCTTCTATGAAAGTATATCAGTTTGACATGTTTCAAGAGCCCTTTTCGAAGCTCGAAAAAATAGAAATGTTCTACGGGGTTGTTCAAGATTTTTCAAATTCTATACAAATTCTATACAAATTCAATTTCTTCCTCGTTATTCTATTATACTCTTGGTCAAAGGTGATAAAACTCTTGAACGATCCCTAGAAATTTTTTTTTCCTCGAGCCGATCTTCGGAGGGGGCTTTTGAAGAATGTTTAACTGATATACTTTCAGAGGAAATGGAAGAAAATATATGAAAACAAATGAAAAAAATATTGTTTTTTTGTGCCACCCCAACAGGCATTACATCCCCACGTGTTATAGCTGCAGCACATATTACATAGAAATCAGGTACACGCTTTGAAAACTTTTCAATCCATTACTATTCGAAGCATATTAAATGTTTTAATTAATTATATTATTATTGTATATATGTTTTTTTTTGTTTCACTTTTCTTTTCAACCTCTGGATTACCTAATTAATTTCGTTCGCAATCCCTGACGATGAATTATTTACGAATAATAAATTAATAATAATAATAATGATAATAATAATGATATCAATAATATCGATCGAAAAAATATTCGTAATTCTTACTTTTGTAAATATTTCTTTAATAAAAAACGTAACAGCTAAATTTTATAAACACTGAAAATGTAGATTACAACATAATATACTGTTAACAATTCCATCATATGGTGGAGAATAGTCGAGTGGCTATATTCTGTTGTACCAACATTGAAATTATCACTATTTAGTATTTTATGTGTAATTTATATTGTACAAATTATTATTCCATACATTTTGGACAACGTGCTTTCTCACGCAAATTCATAATTTTACATAATTTAAATTCATTTATTTTCGTTATCGCTAATCGTCGTTAATTTATTCACATGCGACGTAATTAATTGTTATTTGCAAAAATATGATCATTTTTTTTTTTTTACATTCTTTATTAATTCATTAATTCATTTTTTCTCCTTTCGTTATTGTAACTATTTCAACAAAACCTGTAGCGCTCTACGTTTCAATACGCGTTTTCTTACCTCCGTTTTTTAAATTCATTCATCGTTAATTTCACTCTCTCTCTCTCTCTTTCACGCTATAAATGCAACACTGTCCAAAAGTATAGGTCAAGAATTACAATGCGGCAGGCATCATCATCCCATGTATGTATACGTAAAATATACAATACCACGTTATACGTTCATTCCACATTCACACGCCATATATAACCCTATATGGCAGCATGCATTCTCGCCATTGCTAATCGCTATCAAGACTATTAAAGTGGTTTTTTTTTGTTTTTTTGTTTTTTTCTTCTTCATTCTTTCTTTCAAATCCCTCTAGCGAAAAAGAGGACACGTGCTCATACACATCGCTCGATTATTATTATTGTTGTGGTTGTTGTTGATGTTGTTTCTCCTAAATTTATTAATTCATTTTAGTTTTATTTATTTTAATATTTTTAAATTTTCATATCATTAATATTATTAATTTACAATTAATTAATTTCATTGATTTAAATGTTTTTTTTTTGTTTGTATATGTATAATTTTTTTTTTGTGTTGAAAAATAAAGAACGATCTATTTTATGTTGTTGTTGTTGTTGTTGTTGATGTTGTGTTTGTTTGTTTTTTTTTTCCTTCTCGTTTTTCGTTTCGTTTATATTACATTTAAAAAAATTTGTTTTCAGTCATTTACATGGGGAAGCTTATCATTAATCGACGTGGTACGAATAACGTTATTTTTGAATGTATATGAAATACCAGGCCGACCTGTGTGGTGAGTTTCATTGTACACGTTCGTAGAAACACCATGATGTATTTAAAAACACAGCAGCGATCAGGGTCCAATGAGTCCAGCTCACGCAAGACCATGCGATTAGGGCGCCGGGTATAGGGCGGGTCACTGTCGTTCCTGCCCCTCGCACAACATCACTTCAAGTAGGATTTATAAAGCATCGTACTCCTACACGTCTCCTTTTCCTGCTCCAAAAGGAACAGAAGGTCTCTGTAATTAACTCTTTTCAAACGCGGTCGCATCGGCATTTGTCTACTGAGACCGGAGGTAGAGGAACTTATCCCAGCCCCGTTTCCACTTGCCCCACCCGAACTACCCACGTCCAACTTTGGCTTCTTGCGCGGACCGATCGCCTGCAACGCCGTCAAATTCGCTTCTCGTTGCCGCAATTCCTCCATCTCCGCACGTTGCATCTGGAGCGCGATAAAAATTTGTTATTGACGAGGCCCCGGGCGCGGGGGACGAGGCTAAAGCATACCCACCTCCTTCGCCTTCGCCTTGAGCTTCGCCTGCTCGGGGTCCTCCGTTTTGGCGCGGCTCTTGGCCGCTCTCAAGAGCAATTCTCTTTCCTGCTCTTCGTGCCTCCGACGCTCCACCCTATCCAGTTCTTCCAGAAATTTCAACTGCGCTCTCACGTCTTGGGTTACTTCGTATCTAGGGTCGACCTGGACGAAAAGACGCGCGGAAAACGAGGTTAGGAAAATCGCTCGGCGACGTAACCAACGAAAATAATGTGTCAAAACAAAACAACGCTAGAATACCTTGATTAGATCTATCCGGTGCTCGGCTATCACCGCTAGTTTTTCTACTAAATTTTTTAGCCTCTCTTGCGTCGCGTGCGATATCAGAGAAGCGACTTCTGCGTTGGGTTCTTCCAACCCGTAACTCGAGACTGGAATCAAATATGTTCGGGGTAAATTTCATCGCCCATGATGACGACCGAGCGAAAGTCTGACGCAGTTACCTATTTGCTTGATCCTCTGCTGCAACGGTGTCATGTGTAGGAATACTTCGTCTTTACAAGACCGAATTTGGGTCCCGACAAATTCGGTGGAACCTAAAATTCTCTGTGATTCTTCGGCGAGATTCACCCCTCCCATAGCTGCCACGTCGTTGATGTCGTCGTCCCCGCTGTAATCGAGGTTGAGAGTTTCTTTCATGGAAACGAAAGGGGAGCAGACACTCGAGATTCGGATAGCTTTACTCACGTGTAACCCGCGGACGAAAACGTTTTTTTCTCTTTTTCCTTAGCCGTTGGTTTTGGAACTAGGGAAGGCACTACGGCTTTGTTGAGGGTGGTTGTCGTGTTGACGGTCTTGCCCTGTGCAGTAGTAGCGACTGTTTTTACGACGGTGACCGGTGGCTTTTGGGCAGCTGGCGCAGTGGGTCGTATCCCACTGACAGCTACGGTTGTTTTCACCGTGTGCGCTGTGGGACTCCGGACCATGGTCACCACTGGTCGTATCTAAAATATTGTATTGCCACTTTTCTAATAAAATAAAAGACGAGGTTATCCATTCAAATATGGATACTGGGACACGGAAGCTCCATCTTCGCCATGGATTTTATTCGCTACAGAGTTTCAACGTACCAGTCTCTGTGGAATTTGTTGCGTCGGTCGTTGAACCATCGTAGTAGCACCAGCTATCGGTGCCATTACTCGAACTTGCGTCGTAGCTAGGGCTGTCGCAGGACCTGAGGCCGCCACAGCAACCGTGGGCCTCAACTGATTCTGGATTAAAACAGAGCTCGTTGAACTTTGGCAACAATTTATCTCATGAAGTTTGATTTAGCGATCGAGCAGCTCACCTGCACCTGTGCAACTGGCACGTTGTCCGCTATGGAGAAAACCACGTTGGCAGGAGGGGGGCGTATGCCTTCGATAACCAGATCCTTGGTGACAAGGGACTGTCGTAGGAGTGGTAAACTTTTCTTGAGGAATCCGATTAGGCATGGTTGGGGGGATGCGTTTAGTAATCTTTCGAGTCTATCACAAAATTCTTCCGGTTCTACTCTAGTATCAATTAATTCTTGAATCAACGTCCGAACATTTCGTTCCACTGTTTTAGGTTCTCGACTAGACAACTCTAACAAATTTGCTAAGAATTTACGGCACTTTTCTTTGGTATTATCTGTGGCTTGTCGCTGAAAGTAGAAAAGAGAAGTTCATATTAATCGACGCCAGTCCAAGTTTCAGTAAAATAACCTTCACTCCGAACCGATGCGTGGCCGATAGACATAATTATTTACCTGGGCAGGATTTTGTGCTGTTTGGACTTTAGTTGCAGCAGGTACCGGTGTCGCAGCAGCTACGGTGGTTATGGTACCCGGGGTGGAGGTTGCGGTTGTGACGCTTGGGGCTACGGTCTGAATGGTGGAAAAAAAACATAGTTTTCAACAAAACGAGTCTAACCTAAGAGCAGATCGGATATAAGAGTAGAAATGATAAATACTATCGTAATGATAAACCGCTACTCACACGCAATTTAGAAGTAACAGAACATGAACAATAAAATAATTACAATGATAAAACGGATGAAGAAATATCCGAAAATGCATGTAATGTATTGAGGAAATAGAAAAAAGAAACAACACAAAACAAAAGAAAACTACACGAGCCCAATCAAGTCATTATCCTTGGATGCTGGGTGGCTACCTTACTTTCAAACGGAACATAAATTTCATTAGAATTTTTCAATCCAGAATACCTAAAGGTGCAATTTCGGAATAAAACCAGCAGATACTGCAACAGAAAACTCTAATGAACAAACGAAATATGAGGCTAGAGATATACAACAGACATAACAGCGGAGAATCATTCTTTGAAACAAGCTAAAAGTGACGAAAAAAAAAAATCAACTATCGCAAGAAATGTGGAAGAGACTAAGACAATGCGGACTTTGACTTATCATAATGCCAGCACGATTCAGCGATCACTACTTCACTCGACTTTTGTTTTTTTCGCCGTCAATTGCTGAACCAAAACTTAAAAATGAAAACAACCAGAACCGAAAGAACATCACAGTCGTAACAATGAATAATTTGTTCAAAACGAAGGACTGATCTATAATTTCAATCACAATCACTCCAATCCAATATCAGACCATCGAACTTTGCTATGTTCCAAATTTTCAAATTTTGCAACCAAGGAATCTATGCAACTTGCAATAATTCACCGAAGTACAAAAAAAAAAACAAAATACAATTCTAACTACCATTCTTCACACGATCAAGGATATGTACACAGTATATTGCCTTACCAAAAATATAATTCCAATCAACTAAGGTCAATATAAAACAGTGCAAGTCTACAACGCCACTACATCGAGAGTCTCCTACGAGGTATGAGTGTGCGTCACCTGAACGGGTTTTCTTAGGGTGGCGAGTGGCGGGCCAGTGAACTGAGTGTTCAGCCTACTTACAGCCGGCACAGAGGCTAGGCGATAGGTCGTGCCCGCAGTCGGCGCGACCATTGCACCTCCCGCAATACTATTCGGCGTCACAGCTGCTCCTGCAGGGGTGCCCGCACTCGGGGCTGGCCCTACCCTCAGCAACTGGTACTGCCCATTTTCCGTCTTCAGGAGTAGATGGCCCTGAGTCCCAGGCTGCAGGCCTTGGAGCGCCTGCAGCGTTATCTGGAAAGCGGAGTCCCAAAATACAAGTTAGCTGGATCGAATCGTGGCAAAGCTAAGAATAAAAAATCATAGCACGTTCAACGGAGACCGATTATCGATGTTACGAGAAAATGCGACCCTTAGATTGGTTTGAAACACCAACCGGCGATCCAGTTGGTGAACGAGGTAACGTTTCAACAGAAGTCCAAACGTCGGTGTTGGGACCTTGGAAATTCTATGCACCGATCCACGGATACGACAAATCAAAGCGAAAGCTGACAGAGGACGGTTCACCTCAGATGAAATTAATCGGATCGAACTCCGTCGAAATGATGAATGAAAATGTTGTCAAAATAGCCTCTTACCCCTGGTGCGCCGGGTCTGGTTCCAACCATGTGCTGTCCAATGACGACCCTGGACGCGACTTGTTTCCCGGGCTGTTGTCCAGCTACGGGAGTGCCGGGTCTCATGGTGTTGACATTAAGAATTTGCACATTACTTGGTACTATAGTAGAGGTGACGCCAGCTTTCCCTTGCAGGGTAGTGCTGGCGGCATTCCCAGCCACTGAAACGGGGACAGACATTGGGACGGAAACCATGCCCCCGGGTGCCGCGTTAGTTTTTATAACCAAAGCAGTGCCTCCCTGCTGCTTGTTGACATTTGCCGACGCCAAGGACAGCGTGGAGGTCGTCGACTGGCTGTTGGACTGCGATATGGAGCCGATGTTGTGAGCAGCTATACCCGACGTGGTCTGTAGCACCGTCTGAGACGTGACGCCTATGCTGCCATTGGGTAGATGGCCGACCGTTTGCGTGGGGAACGACAGTCTGTTGTTAACATTTACTATTCCGGTGGTCGACGTCGGGTATATGAGCTTCACCGGTTGCTGCTCGTGCGTTTTCGTTAAATTAGATATATTAGTTTGATTGTTGGTTGTGACTTGGTTTATGAAGGCAGCTGTGTGTATTCCTGACTGCGGGTGCTGCTGGGAAGTAGTGTGTACGACCGTGTTCGATGTGACAACGTTTACCGGTAGCAGGGTACTCGTGGTGATCGACTTGCTCGAGTCTTGTTGTGTGATCAGATTGTTCATGGAAGTAGCACCGCCGTTAGCAACCCCATGTTTCTGTGCCGCGGAGATGGTACCCCCGTTGGAAATAGCACTGTTCAACTGATGATTTTGGTTAACCGAACCGGTATTCACTTGGTGGGTTGATATGGCCGGCGTAGACGTGACCAACTGGGTCTCGAGGGAACCGACAATCGCGTTTACTGCGGATTCATCGACGTCCGTACTAAGAGCTTCCTCTAGAAACTTAGCTGACGCCATTTTCTTCCAAGCTCCAACTGTAAACTGAACTGCGCAAGCGCCTATCAAAAATTATTCCCATGGTGCATTGCCCCTAGCGCAGCTGAAAATTGAATACATCATATCTTCTGTTTACCATCGAGCAGTGCACACGCGAATCGATATTCTTCGCCATCGTAGATTACATGCTTTTTTTCCACTCACGTTTCATCACCACCGCCAGAGTTTCACCGATTACATAACGGCGAACGCCTCCGATCGGGATTTTCCCTCCCTAAACACCCTCGGTACAACGCTGACGATGGCTGTCAATAAGTAGAACGCACCAAAACACGTCACCCGCCAAAATGGCCAACGCGCGGTAACTCGCGGCGAAAATCGACAACCGACCGCGAATCGTCCCTCGCGACAAAATTTTCCGCCGCCCTCGCAATCAGCCGTGCTCCCCAGCCGAATTTCCCGACGCTATCCACCCGACGCTATTGTTGATTCCCAATCAGTAAAAAAAAACCCCTATTGTCCATGAACTATTTTACCGCACTAAAGGTCATACGGAGCCCAAACTTTCACGCGTTACAAAAACCATCGGGCTCCGACCTACGCCGTTACACGGAGGGGGAGCTGTCGGCCGCACGGCAAAATCGGAGGCGGTTCTCCTCGTCACGTGCCGCCGCGTGTGCGCCACTATTTGAACATTTTTCGAACGATCGCTCTACCCGCGGGAAACTGGAATCAGAAGTACGTACGTACAAGTACGTACGTACCAAGGAACGTTTCGGGTTCGCAAGTAAATCGGCTACCGATGAAAAATAGAACAATTTCATTTAGTCGTACAGTCAAATCTCCACGAGCGGACGCCGTCCGTCCGCCCTCCCCTCCTCCTCCTCCTCCCACGCCATAAATTAAACAGAACTAGAAACTAGACCTACCCTAAATCCCTAAAAACTAAACGCACGTGTTCGTCCGCCTTTCCGCAAAACTAGTTGAGACTCCAGCCGGACACGCCGTCCGGTCTCAATCAATTAATATCGTTGAATAACTAAGGAGTCGGCGACCAATGGGGCCAGGTTTTGATCACGTTGTAGAGGGCGTCCCCGGGGCTGAGGGTCTTCGAGACCTGACGATGCCCCAGGAGTTTGTAGTCCGGCGATATCTTGCCGCCCTTGACCCCCAGCTCGATGAGCTGCCGGACGGCGTGGAGCTGGTGCTTAGGCGGCACCACGGTGTTGAAGGTGCCTATGAAGGATACGCCGATGCTCCTCGCGTTGTAGTCGTAGGTGTGGGCCCCGACGAAGTCCCAGCTCCGACCCACGTAGGCGTAACCGTCGCCGCCGACCAGGAAGTTGTAACCTATGTCCGACCAGTTCCTCGACTCTATGTGAAAGGTCTGGGCGAACCTGACGCGGAAAACGCACTCCGATTGTGTTTTGCAGAAGTCCGTGGCGGTGTGGCTTATGAAAACGTAGGGGACAGGGAGCCGAAGCCGCTCCAGCGGCTCCGTGGGGGGCTGGGCGCCCCACTCGGCGCGCTCCACGAAACGCAGTTTGCCCAGCGGAATACCTGCGGGGGAAAAGTAAAGAAATAAAAACGCGCTCCGGTCGTCGGCTACGGGGGTTCGGGGAACGGAGAGGGTGTGTTTTCAGAGGAGGGGGGTTGGTAAGTGTTACCGTTGTCGTCGAGCGACGAGTCGGGAATTTCGGGAAATATTGGCGTAGGCGGCGGTTCGGTGTCCCGGGTGAGAAGTACCACGCTGACCACCATCGCGGCCACCAGACAGGAGCCCATGGCGCACATCAGGGCCACGCATCTCCACGTCAACAGACAGGAACACCATTCCCAGGCTGAAAAGAAATTTTTTTAAAAATAGTGAGTTTTTTTCCGGTACGAAGTTCTTCGTCTTCAACGTTTTTGCGAGGGTGAAATGAACGACGTACTCGCCGAGCGAATTCGGAGTGGAAAAGATTTCGGATTAATTGGGAATTTCGCGGATAATTTCGTTAATTAACGACTATCGAACCTTGCGATGTGGTTCTTTGTGTTTCCAGAATTTTTTTGGCGATTTTTTTCTCACATTTGTATACCGATCGTATTTGGAGAATTTTGTAAATTTCTAAAATCGATTTGAGATCAACGGAATATTGAAAATATGAGACGCGCCTATTCCGATCTTTTTATCGTTGAGAACGATTTTTTGGCGATTTTTTTTTTTTTTTTATAGTTATATACCCATCATAATTGAAGAATTTTGTAAATTTCTAGATCGATTCAAAATCAACGGAATTTTAAAAATATGATCCGCTTTTTCTTCCATCGTTTAGAACCGAAAATAGGACTCGAAAAAAAAATGGCAGATCCAAGGGTCGTGATAAACCCTGATAATTTATTAAGGTGGTCCTTGGCGGGGGTGTTTTCGATTTTTCACGCCCAAAATGATTGAGAAAATCCATCAAAAATCTCAGCCCTCGACATCAACTTTGTAATAGTCTTCATTTCCGGTGCATTTAATAATTTTTTGCTCCTTAAAATTTTGCGAGTATTCAACGAATGTGCAGAAAATTAGAAAAATTACATACTTTTACAGCCGATTCAACGCCGTGCAAAAAAAGTTTCTCAAGATTTCGAAGTCAAAGTTCAATTCGAATAAAATTCATCAGAAAAATCATGAAATCAGACCTTTTTTGCGGAGCGTTGAACGTCCTTAGAAAATACGTATTTTCATAATCCTTGATGTACATTAGTCGGAGGCTTACAAAATTTCAAAAAAGAGAAAAAAAAAAAAAAACATTTCCAAAAGAAACTTCGGTACCAATGCGGACTACCTGAGAGTCTATATGAAAAGCTCAGATTTCAAGGGACTTTTTTTCAGGGATCTGAATCCAAAAAAAAAAAAACCCCGTTAAGAAACACCCTATAGCGTTAGCGACCGTGATTATAGTCCTTTTTTTTTTTGTTTCTTTCTCTTTCAAAACCGGAGGGTCTTTTCAAAATTGTAACCCGGTTGCCGACACTGCGTCGCGGATTTAATCGTACGTACCGCAGGCCACTTCCGGTGCGGCCGTTCCGGTCGGGAACGAACCGACGTACCGACGATTTGACGGGGGGTGGTTAGATTTCGAATCGCACATGACGATTTTTACAATATATATATATTCGGCAATAATTGGCAGCGTTGCGTTTCGCCGCGGATCGATTACTGGCCGTTCCGCTGGTAGCGCGTCGCGCTTATCGAGCACCTAAGAGGGTCAGAGGTCGGGGCCCGCGATGCCCGCGTTTCCGCGAACCGATCGCCGAAGGGGAATCACACGAGCGACGACAGCGACGAAACGGCGACGCGCGTTTCGAATTCGACGCGTAGCGTTTTCAGTTTCGACGCGTAGCGTTTTCAGTTTCGCACATCACCTTTGCGCTCCTCCCCGTCCTTCTTGGCGGCCCGGGGCGCCTCCTCGCCGGCGAACTTTTCGCCCTCCGCCGCCGTGGGGCAAGAATTTTCCGCGAAGCATCGCGTACCGTCCGCCTTTCCGTCGTCCGTCTCGGCGTCCCCGCGTACCGCGGGGTTCGCGTAGACGATCTGCTTTATGGTCACCGGCCCGTTGTAGAACGTCTTGTTACCGAAGTGGACGTTCGCCGAATTTTTCACGCAAACGTCGCCGAAGGAGGGCGACTCGCCCACCGGCAGAACGACGCCGTTGTCGAATCGCTGCTGGAGCGACGAGACGCTGGCTTGGGCGTCGCGGCTCCAGGCGCCGGAGTCCTCGCCCTCCTCCAGCAGGGAGGAGTCCCCCGGGATCCCCTCGGGATCCCCGAAATCCCCGGAGTCCTCCGCCTCGTCGTCCTCTTCTTCCTCCGCCTCGTCGTCCTCTTCTTCCTCCACGTCGTCGTCGTCGTCGTCGGCATCGCGCGGAAGATATCCGAGGTTGTCTTCGCCGATCCTCCGGCGCTCCAGATGCCGGTTTTCTTGCTCCCGAGCGACAATCAGCATACCCGCGTCGCGTTCATTACCAACGCATCGGCTGCTGGTCCCTCTCTCGAAAACGAGCGCTCTTTTTTTTTTCCTTCTCCTTCTTTTTATCTCTTACTCCTCCTCCTCCTCTAGCGGACGATCGATTGATCTAAAGAAACGCGTCGATCGACGCTCGCGGCATCGGCAACGTCAGTCGTCGTTCGCGGCTCGCTGATCCTCTCCTGTTTGTTTTCCTCGTTCCAAGATGGCCGCCGCCGCCGCAGGTCGCGTCGGTCGATCGTACCCACCTGTCGGAAAAACAAGCGTCAATTATCGCGGACAGGTCGGATCGGACGAAAACGCGCGCGGTGACGCGCCGCTTACCTGGAATCCGGCGTTGCGTCGGGCGGAACGTGAGGCCAGTTTTCCCCGCAGCTCTCTGGCGGCGGTTTTCTTCGTCTTCGCCGTTCCAGCGGGAATCGCGGAACGAGTCGCGGTCGCTGCGTTCGGTCTGCGGATGAAAAACGGGCCGTCGAGGCTCCTCCGATCTTGCGGCTCACCGACGATGAGAACCCGCCTCGCTATAACTGGAGAGCGAAAATCGTCGCCGTTGCCACTCCTTACCCCTCTATTTCCTCGTCCGACGCCACTGCGCGGCTAGCTCGCCCTGCCTCCTCCGCCCGCGTCCTCGTCGAGGCCCCGCGGATTCCAGGTCCGGCGACGTCGCTCGACTCCTATCCGAGTTTTGAAAACACGTTTTCACGCGTCACTTCGTCGGCGACGCGAGTACGCGCCGCTCTCTCTCTCTCTCTCTCTCCGGAGGAGGGGGGGAGGGGCCTCGGGCCAGAAAACTGGGATCGCCGACGTCACACCGCCGATCGACGCGTCACTCCGATTCTTCCGCGCTCGAAAGAAAAGCTCGCGGATTTTCGATCGGACGATTTTTCCCCGCACGCGGAACGCGAACGCGCGTTTCGTTCCGCGGCGTATAGCGTAGCGCGGTGGAGCGGCCGCCGAGGTAGCGTAATTCGGCCGCGAACCGGATCTCCTTCGGATCTCGGTCGGTCGGTAGGTCGGTCGATCGATCGGAGGACACCGGGATCGGTCGTCGGAGCTGCGACAACGCGACAATGGCGCGAACTTGGGGGATCGTTGCGAGATCCGCGACGCGGTGCGTCCTGAGGCGTCGGTGGGTAACGCGACACTGAGAAACTCTCGGCGAAAATGTCGGTGAGCGAGTCATAGTTTTTGTTCAGATATACGGGGACACTGCAGCTGACGAAACGTCGTATAACCGTCGTACGTACGCAACCCTGAACGGGAATATCCCGAGCCGAGAAATCCAGATAACGCGATTAACGGCTAATTGTTAGCGCGACGCGCTTACCGCCGCGCGTACCGCCGGAGACCCGAGACGGGCCCGCGTTTCTATTCGTCCGACGAAGAAAATTTTCTGGCTATTCGAAACGAGAAAGAAATTTCTTTTTTTTTCTCCTAGCGAAACGCGACGGTCGCGGGCGCGTCGGACGTTCCTAATTACGAGGAGGTGTCGCGAGCGCTAACGATGTTTGCGTTTTGGTTCGCTCCGCGTTGCTTCGCGGAATCATAATCGTATAATTTTTAGCGCGTTTCACGCGACGCTAAACGATACGGGGGGAAGAAAAATAAAAGGTCGCATCGCTTATCGTCGGGGATCTCGCGACGACGATAATAACAACGTTAATGACATCGTACCTGCCGAGTTTCCTGCGATTTTCAACGGCGTGTTATTACGGCGAATCGAACGAGACGGGAAAAAATATTGTGCGCTATTGAAACACGTTTGGACGAGTACGAGGAAGCGACGATCGCTAAATTTATTGATTGAACGTTTTTTTTTTCCTTTTTTCTCCTTTTTTTCTTCTTTCTCACCAGATCCAAGGCCGATATTTCGAGGCGTAGACGCGTCGCCCGAGCCGCGGCCATTTTCCACCAAAACGAAAACAACGGACGGTCGCCGAGGACGATTCCGTTCGGACTTCCGTCAACCCCCCCCCCCCCCCCCCCCCCGGCGCATCGTGCCATTTTTTTTTTTTTCTCTCGTTTCGAAAGAAGTTTATCGACGCTGGCGCTTGCGAAATTGAGCGACCTTTTTAAAAAATTAATGTCGGCCTTTATCCTCGTGCGCGCTGAATATATCCTCGCGTTGTCAGCGCACGCGATCCATCGAACTAACAATAAGCGAGATAAACAAAAACAAAAAACAGGAAAAAAAACGCAGAGCGGCGTCCGATGTGCGAACGGAAGCGAAGGACGATTGTCGGGGCGGAAGAAGATTGCGGGGTACAGAAGCCGCCGCTGCGGGAGTGTGGATAAATTGATAAGGTTTTTGCAGATAAGCGGCGCGTCAACGATAAACAGACGTAGTTTTGTATCCTGCGGCGCGCAAGCGATCAAGATAAAGCGTTCGTTAATTGTCTGCGCGACCGTTACCGCAGATCTAACAAAGAGGGATGTATCACGTGTCAACGTTTTCGAGATTCAAAGGTTATCGCAATCGAACGGACGAGATCAAGTTTTCTCGGGATACGTCGAATTCCGTGACCTCACATTCGACGTTACGCAATCGAGTATTTATCGACGATTTCGTTCGACGTTCTAAAAATTGTAAAAACGGAATTTATTGCCGAACATCAAAACATTGTTTTTTTTTTTTTTTTTTTCGTTTTGCTTTTTTTTATAATGGACACATCATAGTCTTACATTTAAATATAATTACAATAACAACTTTTGTAAAATTTGTATAAAATATATATATATATATATGCGTATTTCTCTATTTTATATGATAATTTCTTTTTTCGTTTCTTTGTAAAAATATCGAAGTGTGCTCTTGTTGATATTTGTAAATTTTATAAACGTTGGTCGAATCAAATCTACAATACAACAATATTGCGGTTCCCATGCGTACGCGTGGTACGATAACAACGTAGGTATAGAAAATGACTAATTGATTGACTATCAAAGTTTTTTCGAACGGTAAAAATAGCTTGAAAGATAGCAATCGACGCAGACGGATTGTTCGAAGAAATCGAAGGCACGACTGCGCCCGACACACCTTTCTGTTCCAGACTTCTTTTCAACCGATGTACGTTTTGAGCAAATTTTCAAACGGATTCGCAGTTCGAATCGACGGAGATAAAAACCATTGAAGGTCGGAGATAGTCATCGACTCCCAAAGGAAAGAGAGTGACCCCAAATATTTGAAAAGTCCCCCTCGTCGGAGGACCAAATTTTGTACGATTGCGAAAAATTGAGAGCCATTGTCTTTGTATATGATTGAAATACGTCAGATCTGGATACTCACATTACACCTGTCCCTCGACATCCGTGGCCTTGAGCGGTGCTCGCTTTGAGTCAGACCTGTGCAGGCACCGGTCAAACACTCCGAAGAAGGCTCGATGTCATTTGTGTCTAATGAATAATGTAACAAGCTTTAGCGACTGATTTGAGATTTCTCTAGGTGTAGGTGCGGTTGTCGTAATGCGGCCACTTCTTTATATCCTGCAGCAAAGATCTTCCGGGGCTCTCGGTGTTGTAAACCTGGCTGTGAGCGACCAGGGAATAATTTTCATCGACTTTTCCAAGTTCGATTCCACGGTTCAACAGCAACTGAACCGCCATTCGTTGTTTGTCGGTGACAGAGTCCCATACGTAGTTCCCCAAGAATGATATCTCTATAGAGTTGTTCTTTACGTAGTTACGAATATCCCAGCCCAGTGCTTCGTAGACGTTTCCATCACCTCCGACGAGAAAGTTAATCCCAATATCGACGTAGTCCCACTTTCCAACGTGGTGACCTTGTATAGTTTGCAGTTGCGACGAGCATTGTTCCACCGTCTTGCACTGAGAAGTTGCCGTGTGAGCTATGACAATCAATTTTACCGGATGAACGAGCGTTCGATTTTGCCAGCCGTCCAGGATAGGGCGGCCCCCCCATCGCCTTCTCGTCAGTATGTGGATGTCGTTGCCCAAGTCATGGTCATCCTCTGAAATATAGAACGTCATCCTTTGAAACAACCTCATAATATCACTCAATAAATCGATTCGATTCTGTACCTGAATCCGCATTCGGTGGCAAGGTTACCGTGCTGTCGTCGTAATCTTTCTTGGGTGCAGTAAAATACACGACCAATGCAACGCTGGTAATGGTGACCGCCAGAATGAGGACGCATCCCAATTTGCGTGGCAGATTTGATGTCATGGCATGGTAGAGTTTTTCTTTAGGCGAATGTGGCGTATGATTGGGTACGGATTCCTTGGGAAGTTCAACTAGGGTGAAAATAGACGTCAACAAAATTATTGGGACTTTGAGAGCTACGCCATGATTCTTACCATTTTCGTTGACAGTTTCGCTGGTACTTTCTGAAATGGGAGTAAGCGCAGCAACGGGACCTCGGTGATCAAGGCTCTCGGCCCTGTTCAAATATTGATGTATCGTCACCGGGCCTATGTATTGCGTTATCGGTTTAACTTCTACATTGCTACTATTCGTCATAGTTACTATGGTGGTTCCATGGTCGATCGCATCCAAGCCTGGAAGTCCAACCGCATCAGAGGAGTGCGGCTCGTAACCCTCGACTTCGACAGTTGAGACCTCATCTTCGTCCGATTCGGGGTAGGAATCACTCCGAGAAACACTTACAGACGTCACATTTTCACTGTGTTCTCTCATCGTGTGTCGCCAATGCCACCGCTATTCTAACCGTTTACTGGCTGGTGGGAAGTTCCTCCACCTGTTGATGACAAACATGTGATAGAAAGTTTTGTCACTCAGAGAGTCGCGAGTACGTAGGACGAGGAAAAAAGAATGTTGGCAAAATTCGCGTTGGATGCCATATCTCAATTGTTTATGAAACGCAGAAGCGCGACGATATTTTTAATCTTTCACAAATAAGCGCAAAACAAACACGTGCAGATACAGCGCGAAACTGGAAATTGTCACTACGTAATGGCGATCGCGAACGATTAGTTCTGCTGCAATTTGACAAGGCGAATAAATTTCCTGGCGCTGATGATATTCAAACCGAACTTTTTCGATGATAAACCGTGGAGACCGCACACTGATATGACTCTCTGTCCTTGACAGATTACCGGCAGGACCCGCCAAGTGTCGAGACCGCCTGCGGGCGCTTGCGCAATTTCGCCGACTTGTATTGGCCGTCGAGCGGGGTCAAAAGTCCTTTGCGGATTCATTGATTATACACTCGACGTTATGCTATAATTGAAATTCTTTTTATTGGAATTGTTCTGGCAACAATACGTACGCGTATTCGGATCGATATTTCGTACAATCTACTCCATTCATGAAGTCGAAACCGAAGCTCAGCTGTATTTTGTTTCGCATCGGGTCCAATGGTCGCTGGACGTTCGTTCACGTGACTATTGAAAATGGCGGGATCGTTGCGAGTTTATTTGACGTTTCATTCTCGCTATTTTTTCCACCGATGCGAAGCTTCGATGGTTCTTATCGTCACGACTAGGTGAAATTTGAGGAAATCCGTGGGCATTGTCGAGTAAATTAAAATGCTAACACTGCAATTCGGGCAGTGCGGAAATCAAGTGGGTCACACGTTGTTTTCTAACATTGCATCGGATTTGTATTCCCAGAATACCGGGCTGTCGAGTAAGCGCAACTCGGAATACGCGCAATCTGGATTTGACAAATGGTTCAAAGGGTTATCCAAAAATGGCAAACACCTGGCAAGGGCTGTTTTAATCGATACGGAGCAAAAAGTCATACGCAGAATATGCAGCGACAGCGACTCAACGTGGGCTTACAGCCCTTCCAACGTCGTGAGCTGTCATTCGGGTGGAGGATCTGCAAATAATTGGGCATACGGATATTCCACAAAGGGATCCGAATTGACGGGAGCTGCTCTCGAAGCGGTGAGACAAGAGATAGAAAGGGTTGATTCCTTGGAAGGAATCCTGGCCCTTCTAAGCTCTGCCGGTGGTACGGGTTCAGGAGTCGGTAGTCATGTCATGGAGATTATTCGCGATGAGTTTACAACTAAAACAATTGCCACCGCAGTAGTATTGCCATACGCATCTGGCGAGGTATGCACCCAAAATTACAACACTTTGTTGACTCTAGCTAAGCTGAACGAGGTCTCCGATATAATTTTCATGTTTGAGAACGATCAGATCCACAGTATCTGCGAGAGCCTCGTGAGAGCTCGGAACACAAGTTTGAACGACTTGAATAACATTATCGGTTGCAAGCTGGCTTCGGTCTTGCAGCCTGTTTCTGAAACTACGAATATTCTGTCGTCGATCGCTGGCCAAATAACCCCTCACCCCCAATACAAATTAGCAGCTATCAAAACCTCACCGCTAGCTACTTCTGCTCTCTCGACATACGACAGCGGTTACAAGTGGCATTCTATCGTCGGACATCTCAAACAGATGCTGCGAATACCTGCGCTCGACCTAAAATTGACAGACGTGGAAACAAAGATGCCATCAAACTCCGTACCTTCCAAACCGACGTGTGCTTACTCTACATCTGTATCGAACATGTTGATCACACGAGGTGCTTCTACGGAAAATGATCCCATACTTGCCACAGAATTGTCCGGTGGAGAACTGTACGCAGACTTCGTTCCGAGTTCCCAGAGGTTCTCCACGTTGCATCAGCCACGAAGACTTCTTGGCAGGGACAAATTTTCATCTCTCGTTACTAACAACTCCCAATTGCATCTGCCGGTCAACCTGGTCGTCGAGAGGGCCTGGAACAGTTACGTACATTCAGCGTATTTGCACCAGTACAAAGAGCACGGTGTGGGCGAAGATGACTTTTTGCAAGCCTTCGCCAAAGTCGAAAATTTAGTTAAAGTTTACAAAGAACTGAATATCGAGGAAATCTCTCCTTGAGCGCAGGGAACCCTTGCTTCGGTTGAAACTTAAGTGGGGGAAAAAAAGAACTTTGATCATAGGAAAAGTCGATGTGTAAATTCTGTAAAATAAACTTTTTGATACGTTCAATTATTTCCTCATTTTTCGCCGATGATAAGGCAACATCGAAACCTGTGTATGTCGAACGTCGGCGGAGATAAGGTAAAAAATGAAACGGTAAACTATCGGGTTTCCGTCTGGCAAATGTTCGATCGCAATTTTAGGGGGGAAAATTAATCGCGACGAAAACAAGATAGCTCGACCGCAACCGCCTGCATGGAAAAATATATCGATGATTATTTCGAACGCGTGCCGAAACGCCGAAAACCGGATCTAAGAATCCTGTTTTTTGATATTTTTCCTTATCCCTGGAACATACGTTATCCGAATTTTGAGTGTGATGCAATATTTCAGCAATACGGATTGATTTTCCAAACAAAACCACGAGATTTCGGTCCGGGGGACAGCGAAAGAGATCCTTGTTTTTGTTTTTCATTTGCCAGTAACCGAAGCTCCGCGATGACGTGGACGTCGTCGGTTACGTTAATCAAACGATGCGGTAATTCGCGGTTACGCAGCGTTCCTGTTGTTATACTACCTCGTCCCGGGGAAACTGCAGACGATATTCCAAGAATCTCCGGGAACAACTATTTCGGGGGGGTTGCCTCCCACGGTGGGGAGAGAAACTCCGTCGAACTTCGTCGTTTCCATTTCGCTGCTCGTCGCGGTATAGGTATAACAGCCGTTTCGAACGTTCGATCCGCTCTTCTCCGCACAGCGTCAGGATTCCCGGAATCAGTTTAGCACTCGGCCAGCGAATTCGGGGAACTCGTCGGCGAGAAAAACTCGGAGGGTGAGCCGCGAACGGAGAGAAGGAAAGACGCGAGATCTTACAAGTACTCGGGAGGAGGGGAGGAAATTACGCAACGGGTCGACCCCGGGGGTTTAATTCCCAGAAACCGACGACCGCGACGACGACAGCCGCCTGGGACGCGGAAGCGTTTTGCGTTTTCCGCGAACGCTTACGCCTCGTCACTGGGTCAAGATTCCGGGCGACCGGAAGTTCGCGCCGCTATCCGGAGCGAGAAAAGGGACGATACCGATCTACGCGCGATCGATACGCGAAAACGCGTAATGAAATCATCGCGCGTTGAATTCGCGACCCTCGTCAAACCGGGGGTGATTCACCCCACGTCGAAAACGAAACGCAACCCTTGCGAGCTCCGAGTCACTACGGAGCCTCCTTCCCCCCCCCCACCGCCGCACCGTTTTTCGACCTTGCGGCAAGAAATAATCCAGCAGATCAGGCACCTGAGAATCCTCCTCGCGAATATCCCGTCCAGAGGAGTCCCCGGGGTTTCCCGGAAAAGGGGTCCTCGGGGATACGAATTCTCAGTTTTTTTTTTTTTTCTTTTCCTCTTTCGCCTCGGGGGTAGTTTCGTCGGCGATCCCCGGGAGTTCCTGGAAACGTGAGCGCGGGTCGTCGTAAAGCGAAAAAAAAAAAAAAAAAAAATGAAAAAATAAAATGGGAGTAAAAAGTGGAAGCCGGTATGACGTCAGGCGTCGAGGAGGGTGTGTGCGGGTGGTTGGAGCCGCCCCCGAATCGCACCCCCTTCCGCACCTAACCTGACCCTGGCGCGGAGTCTCCGTCTCCGCGTTACATGACGTCATTGACGGGATCGACCGTCTCCTAGGGGGTGGTTTTCTGGGGGAACGAAAGCCACCCTCGAGGAGGAGCGAGAAGAGAAGGAGAGAAAATTTGGAAGGACGAGGGGGTGCGCGGCGGGGCGGGGGGGAGGAGGAGGAGGAGGAGGACCCGCTCTCCTCGGAGCGAGAAATATCCTACCGATACATGTATACGTATCACACCGAAGCGAAGGGGACTGCGCCGTCGGAGTTTTCTGCCGCCGAAGGCGACCTGCGTCAAAGTGAACGTGGCGTTCGAAGCCTCCGGACGGTATCGTGTGGGATTACGCGCTGTAGAGCCGGGCGGGGATAGTTTAGCTCTCGTCGTTGAGGAGAGAGAAAAATACGGCGAGAGAGAATGGAACGAAACGGCTAGGGAACCCGCGAAACATTCCCCTCCGCCGCTGCCTGCAGGCTTTTCGTAAAAGCTGTAGACCCGCCGCTGCCGCTGCCGCTGCTGTTGCTGTTGCTGCTGCTGCTGCACGCACGCACGCGATGTCGGACGCCATTTTGTGTTTGTGTCAGACGGACGCGTTGGTCGCGCGGTTGTCAGGGATGTTTTTTGCACCGTCCGATCAGTGAGGCACCGTTTGTGCGCGCGAGGGTTACGACGAAGAAAAAAAAGTGCTAAACAGTTACGGCTGAGAATCTTACCGTGGCGTCTAACGCACGCGACCGACGGAGTGATAATGGAAATCGTCAGACGACGACGACAGAAACGATCGTAACGGGAATACGAAAACCGCGAGCAGCCGCCAGATCGTCGCACACAACAACGGCGAGTCGCCTCTGCATCGGAGAAAAACGGCCAGGTAAAAATCGTCAAATCTTTCGTTTTTCCAAAGTCAAAAGAAATCGGAAAATCTGCGCACGGCTTGTGAGAAATATCCGCGGCGACGCGAAAAAAAAATAGAAATAAAATCAAACAATTGTGCAAGTCGTTCGGGCATGGAAAGTGAAAGCCTCGGGCGAGCGCGTACGCGACTCGGAATGTGGGTAGGAATTTTTCGGCGGCGGATAATAATTCGGTTTCTTACCCTCGAACGAAAAAAAAAAAAAAAAAAAAAACTCGACAGCGATAATTTTAGCGGCAGACCGCCCCATCCCCCGCACTCCTATGGGACGCGGTTCGCCTACCTGCAACTCTATTGTGTTCTTTTTCGCCCTCAAAACATTCTTCCTTCTCTCTCTCCCTCTCTTTCTCTCTGTCTGTCTCTCTCTCTCTCTCCTTCTCACGGGCAGCCTCCGACTACCTGCGAGGTACAGTCCGTGTCGGCAAGTTCCTCGTCCTCCTCTTCGGACGACCGAAGCACCTGAAAATACAACGCAAAGCTTCGTTACGCGCTCTCGACCTGATTTTCCGTTTTTCTATTCTCCTACGATCCCCATGCAGACAACACTGAAAGAAAAAGCGGTCGCACAATGGCCGATCGGAACGCGATCGCCCCCAGCTTTTCGTTTGTTTTTGTTTTTTTTTTCTTACCCTCGGTCGATTCGCATCCCCCGACATCGTGTGCGCGTAGGTTAGGAACGGCCGTAATTCCGCCCTTTTTCAAGGTCTCGCGAAATTATCTCGGTCGTCCGGATCACGAGGAAAATCGAGTGGCGGACGCGTCCGATGAACCGTGGATCGAATATGGGAAATGTGAATGCCTGGGACGACATGTTCAGCGCCTGTATTACCAGAATACGAATACGCGCTCCGCAGTATTTCGTCGGCGCGATCGATCGATAGCCTACGAACCGTGAGCCGCGAATATTTTGAAAAGCGAAAAAACCGAAAAGAGAAACCGCGAAGATTTCGGAGCGCTCCGTTTTTCGGGCGCATTTTCGTTCGCGAGGTGGCCGGAATTTGGTACGGTGCACGGCGAGCCGGACGAAATAACCTAATGCGAGTTATCCGCGGAGACAGACGGTAAAAAAGAAGAAGCCCGTCAGCGGTTCTCAGAGCGAAAACTTTTACACGGAATCACGACGATTCTCATCCGGTGCGAGGAAAAAACGTGCGCCACGAAAATAGGGAGAAACTATTCCCGAAAATGTTCGCCGCTTTCAACTTTTCTGCTTTTACCTGCGGGTTTATCGACGTGCAGCCGCCCTCGGGGGCGACCCTCCTTATTTTCTGTCTCGCTTACCACCCACGATTCATTCACTCCGGGTTTGGGACCCCCGGAATTAGATTTTCGGCGTAGATAAGGGCGATTTCAGACGGTGGCGAACGACAGTGGAGTCACAACAGATGTGGGAGTGGTGAGGGTAGCTGTAGAGAAAAGAAAAAACAAAGATTATTGTCACAACGGATCAGGTACCGTTGGAATATCGCTAAATTTCGTTTCTCAACGAAATAGAATTTCGGGCGGATTTGTTGTTGTTGTTTTTTTTTTTTTTCTTTCTTATTGGATTCACCGACGCCGAAGGGGAGTTTACCCGGAAGGTAATGAGTACAGTCCCTCGAAAAGTTAGCCCTTTTTCCTAAGCCGGTCGGCGAACTTTAGAACCGTGGCGAAAAAATATGGCCGACGTTTTTCAGAAACCTAGGCCAACGCGATTATCGTCAAAGCAGAAATCGGCAGAAAAATATTCTCATTTTCCACTTCTCCATTTATTCAATCCATGTAATTTGTATTGGAAAATTTTCAATTTTATTGGATCTGAAAGATGCGATTTGAAAAATTTTTCATTTCGTTTAATTGGAAATTTATATTTTTTAATTTTTCGTTATTTGAAAAGTGGAAGATTTTCATTTCGCCATTTTTCATTAATCGAAAAACGCATAAGTTTTTTTTATAATAATAATTTATGATAATAATATAGTATATATTTTTGAATTACCTGATTGTGAGCTCAAAAATCTGAAAATCATTTGAAAAAACACTATTTTTCAATAGTTAAATTGCGATTTCTCCCTAAATATAGAATAAATACAGCGTTCCAAAAAAATCGATATTCCTAACTAAAATAGTGTGAATTTTGATAATTGTAGAAAATTGTTGTTAAAAAAAATTCAATTACCAATGATAATTATTGCAATGATAAGACATTTTTCGATGATAATAATAATCGTTACTTTTATAATCAAAATTATTATAAAAATAAACTATGCGTTCTTCGATCAATAAAAAATGGAAAAATCGAAATTTTCCATTTTTCAATCACTGAAAAATTGAAAAATATAAATTTCCAACTAAAAACGGAATGAAAAATTTTTCAAATTCAATTTTTCAGTTCCAACAAAATTGAAAATCATTCAATACAAATCACATGGATTGAAAAAATGGAAAAATAGAAAATGAGAATTTTTTTTTTCGCCGATCTCCGTCGTCGAATAGTCGATAAAAGCCGATAGATTCAGCAGTTTGAATTACGAGTTTCGTGGTCGCATTTTACTCGGTTTTTCGTCGGACTTTGCCGTCTACCGGTTGACCAATACAAGATCGAACAGCCTCACCCTCCCGCAGATTCTAATCGGGGTTCGCCTTCCGTTTATGCCCTCCAGGATTAGGACGTCGAAATTATCAGGGGCGCTAGGATGCGCACCCCGGCGGAAGCGGACACGCTCTCCCAATCGGAGGTCTTCGACTTCGAGACGTCCAACGCCGACGCCGCTGAAGAATTCGAAAAAGTTTCGGCGACCCAACCGGAAACGCATATTTTCACCAACAGGTAAGACGCGCCGTTTCTTCCTCTCCTTCATTTTCCCCCTCATTCGTCTCCTCTGGCATCGAACTGGATATTGAACGAAAAAAGAGAAGTGAAGAAGGGTAAAGAAAGGGAAAAGTTGGAGGTATTCGGGCGCGGAGCACACGCGCGTTATAGCTATGTACATAAATTGAGGGAAAGATGTTCCGAAAATAGAATTAAAGCGTCGCGTCGGATTTTACTTGATTTTGCTCGCTTTATGGTGCAGCCTGCGCGAGCTTGCAGAAATAATCCAAAATAGAAACTGTGAGGAGATGCGGTGAGAAAAATTTTCGTCAAACCGTACGAAATCCGAACGTTGTTTTTTGACGGCCCGCGGATCCTCGGGCTCGACCGGGGACACCCGTTCTGCCCTCCAACTGTACAGTTGGCGTCCTTGATCCTTTCTCTAGAAATTTACTTGGAAATTATCTGGACCGCGGGTCCGTCGAGCGCCGCTTTGCCCCCGGGTAGATAACGTCGAGAATAAGAAAAGGAAAAGGCTATACTACTTCCGATTGGGTCCCACCTCCGATTCGCTTCAAAATTTACAGAGACATCATTTAGACCGTTGGAAAAAAGGTTCCACGTGTCTTTTTTCGCGCGAATTAAATTTTTTCGCCATGTTTTGTTTCGTAATAATCGAATAATTACAATGAAATAGCGATGAATGCTGTGGAAAAAAATTCGAAATCGCTCGCTGTAATTGTTTAAACTATTTTTAAAAGTTACAAAATTTGTTTAACTGTTTAATAGAAAATGGCCAAAAAATTGACCTAAAAAAAATAGCTAAAAAAAAAAATAGTCTTGAAACGAACCTAAAAAAAACAGCTAAAAAAATAGCTAAATGTTAATAAATACAAAATAGCCAAAAAAAATGACAAAAAAAAATAGCTAAAAAATGTTTTAGATTAGTTTTTATATTGCAACCAAAAAAAAAATCCTATAGACATTACTCAGGGACCTATAAAAAAAATTTCTACCACGAAGTTTGAAACAAATCGAAGTTGGGACCTAATCGGAAGTGTAGCCAAAGCAACAAAAAAAATAAATAAATAAAATGAAGGGAGAAAGAGGCATCGGCGGAAGAAGACTGACAACAAAGGGTCGGATTCCGGGGCTACGACACGATCGGAATTCCGCTAAAATATGCGTTACTTTTTTTGCCCTCGGTATTTAAAAAAATAAACGTTGCGCGTCAAACTTTAATATCCGCGACGAGAGATGAGAAACGGGAGGTGAAATATATTTCGGCTAAAAATCGTCGGAGAGAATAAGAAGAAAAGAATGAGAAGAGATATGCGAACATCTTCACCTTGTCTCATACGTTCCGCAGGTGGCTTTGTTTCTCGCTTACTTATTGTTAGTCCGTCACGATACACTCGAGGCTCGTGTTGGGGTTACCTTCATTCCGCATCCGTATCTGGTCATTCGCCTTGTTTTTATTGCGATTCCGATATCGCATTGGCGTAGCGAGGAGCTCCGGCGACCTGAGAACCAAAAAGGGACGTTTACTATACACACAAATCATAAAGCAGTTCCGTCTAAGGAATCCTAATTAATTTCGAAAAGAGGAGTCAGAAACGAAAAACAAACAAATCCGTTCGACTTTCCTTCCACCCTACCGTGCGACGACACGAAGACAGAGAAGAAGATGAGAGAAAGAAAGAAAGAAAGAAAGACAGAAAGAAAGAAAGAAGGAAAGAAAAATATAAATAAATTAAAACGGGAGGAGGAGTAAAATGAATCGTGGGCAAAGCGTCGATATTCCATGCTGGTGTCTAACGGCGATACGTACGTACGTACATCACACGTACGATCGCGCGTACATGTGTTTTGCGATACGTTGTATCGTAAGTACGTCAGTTAAACGTCAAGGCCCACGCGCTGACAATAAGTCACGAGTTATACGGCGAAGCAACGGTGCGTGCCCGTGTAATCCCGTATCAAACGAGAGGAGGAAGAGAGTAGAAAAACAAGGTGGGCGCGAGAGAGAGAGAGAGAGAGAGAGAGAGAGATCAAGAGGAGAAAGATGATAAAATCGCGTCCAGTCGCGGATCGCAGCTCTCGAGGTTCGGATCGTCCTCGTCGTGGTCGTCGTGGTCTTTGCGTGTCTCTTTGTTTCTCGCCCCCCCGATTATCGTCGTGCATTTTGCATCGATGCGCGGAGGGAAGAAAATAGAAAATAAGAGGGAGGAGACGGCGAAGAAGAAGAAGTTCGAGGAACCTCGCGCGTACACGGAGTAGTCGGCGTCGGTTATTATCGACGATCGACGGTATCAATAGCTATTTCATTTCATTTCATTGGCGGCATGTGCGCGCACTTAGCGAGTGGGGAAATGTAAAATAAAGTGGAAAAATAGACGGGGAGGGAGAGAAAAAAAAAGCGGAGCGCAATTATTGGCCGCGGTTCGAGATAATAAGCCGCTTTCGGCGTAGGGATATAATCATAGCGAACGGTTCTTTTCCGATACAGCGAACGTTGCAGATTCGTCGGGACAACGAGTACGTCGGTTCGGTTGCGCCCACCTGGACGTCTCGGTAAAGCGTTATTATTTTTCGTGCCTCGAAATCGCGCGTTACCACCACGTCGAATATCGCAAACACCGCGAACAACGAAGAACGCTATACGTGCTTACGTCGAGTTTTTCCGTCGTTACCGAAACGCGGCGTAAGAAAATAGGCGAAATATAATCTCGATCGAACTTCGCCCATCCGTTCTGTGCAGTGAAAATACCGTGGCCGACCGATTCCCCGATTGTTCGTGACTACCAATATCGCGGTCCATATGTTTGAAACGGAACTATGGTGTTTGCCCGATTTTTTATTAAGAAAACACAGGATGACGGGAACGCGGTACCAGGTCACGTCACGACGAGGTGAGTTCCTTCCTCCTCATCTCCTCCTTCTGCTTCATCCTCTTCTCCTTTATTGCGATTCGCCAAATTTCCAAGAAATTTTCACCGTAATCATGATAATATATTTAGATAAGATATGTATATTGTACACCCGTCCGATACACACGCGGCACGATTCGCAGCTATCTTCACGTTCGATTTAAACTTGTCCCAATTTCTATATCTATACTCATTTTCTGATAGGAGACCGAGATGATGTTATATCGGATGACGATGACGATCGCGTCCCAAAATTGAAAATACAAAAAAACAACAATCTTCTCAGGCAGAAAATTTCACAAAGTTCCTTGCTAAAATACGACATTTCACTAAATTCGTCGAGCCAAATTTCCCTCTATTTTTTTTCTCTCTTTCTTCTATTTTTTTTGTTATTTTAGAAAAATAAAACTGCAAACACGCATATTGAGCGTATGATATAATAACGTTGTAAAAAGAATTTTACATAATTTATGATTTGATAAAATAAAAAACAAAACATGATATTCGCTCTCGAAATGACGCGCATTTGTTTTTTTTTTTTTTTTTAATTATCTTTTTAATTATCTTTTTTTTTTTTTTATATCGACAATCGTGGAAAATTTACACATTTTTCCACAACGCGCATTATGGTATTTGCACATGTTCCCCAGAGCGATGTAAATATGCTAAAGGACAAATATGAATTATGCTATATCGATTATATTTCTTTTTTCTGTATCTTTTTTCTACATCATATTACAACTTCCAAAAGATAGAGAAAGAGAGAAGAAAATAGTAGTTAGATTATTAGTTAAAGTGTTCGTTTTTCTACTCCCCTCCAATATTCGCATTTTCGGGGTAAGTTTTTTATTTCTATCTCACAAAGCAAGTCCTCTGTTGCCCCGCGAGTGTATTTATTTATAGTGACAAATAATTGCGAGAAGGAAAAAGAAAAAGGAAAAAATTCACGACAATTATATGCGTCTAATGAACGGAATTTCATGACAAGTTGTTTATCAGATCGATATTATTAGATACGATAACGATTAAATACGGCTGAATTTAATCGTCACGATATCCTCATTCCGATTGATCTATATTTCATTTCACCGCCCGCTGATCGCTGGTGTGGAATTTTTTTTTTTTAACGATCTTTTCTATTACGGGGCTGGTATTTGAAAAGCGCTGATTTTTTTATTTTCTACAAACGTTTACGAGATATAAACGTTGACGAGTGGAAGAAAAAAAAATAAAAGAATCATGGAAACTGACAGGGACTCTGCAACGGTTACCTTCCGTACGACTCGCGAAACTTTACGTGACAGATATTCTCTATCGGAAAGAATCAAATTCCAACCACTTTTGTGACGCGACTGACGTAATCGGTGAGATTAATAAGATAGCGACGTGTCCGAGCTCTCTAAGTTTCGCACACTCCGATAAAACTCTTCATACAAAAACCGGTGAAAATGAAATGCAATAACAGCCCTCCGGTCAAATGACATTCGACGATTCCAGGTCTGCAGAATTTTCAAACATGCTTCGCAGTCGAATGTATAGCTCTTTATTTCTTTACTTACAGCATGCTGTGTATTCAAGAAGAGCTGGGGCAGCTGAGTGGCATAGCCGGAGGGCTCACGATAGCTAGTCCTCATGAAATTCCACTGCCCGATAGCAGTAACACGGAGAGCGCAGATAGCAAGTCCAGCGAAAGTACCACAAAGTGTTCTCCGGGCACCGGTACACTCGATGCTCAAAGGTCTGGCTGGATCGAAGGAATTTTTGGATGCCTGAGACCCGTCTGGACCATCATTGGAAAGGCTGCTGTCAATGAAATCAAGGGACATCAGAGTAAGCACTCTAACCTTGTAACGCTAACTTGGAAACAACTTACCCTGCGTCCATGCTCACTTTTTATTCATCCTCAGCCGATGATTGGGAGATCCCATTCGAGTCGATCAGCGAGTTACAATGGCTCGGGTCCGGAGCCCAGGGCGCAGTGTTCAGGGGAAAGCTCACCGGCGAAGTCGTGGCTGTTAAGAAAGTGAGAGAACCTCGTGAGACCGATATAAGACATTTGAGGAAGCTCAACCATCCAAATATTGTAAAATTCAAGTAAGTCAAAGACTGGCTCGCTTCGCCATGCAAAACTTTTCTGAGTTCGCTACAAGATTTCGCTGCCATTTTACAGGGGGGTCTGTACGCATGCACCATGCTACTGTATAATCATGGAATTTTGTCCGTACGGACCATTGTACGACCTGCTGCGAGCTGGAGAGCCCGTCCCTCCTCCGAGACTAGTTTCTTGGGCGAAACAAATCGCGGCCGGCATGCACTACCTCCATTCCCACAAAATTATTCACCGAGACTTGAAGAGTCCAAAGTGAGTCTTTGTCGAGGGAAGGACAGCAGATTCCTATCTGTCACGTTATCAACGATTTTTGACCAACTCTTTTTCAACTTACAGCGTGCTGATTGGTCGAGGAGAAATTGTGAAGATCAGCGATTTTGGGACCAGTAGAGAATGGAACGAGATCAGCACGAGGATGAGCTTTGCCGGTACCGTCGCCTGGATGGCTCCAGAAATTATCCGGAGCGAACCGTGCTCCGAAAAAGTTGACATATGGTAGCCACTGCTTCGTTCTAACTTAACTCAAAGACACGAAAATGCGACGTTCTATTTGATTCGAAAAATACTTACACAGGTCTTACGGAGTTGTGCTGTGGGAGCTCCTGAGTGGTGAGATACCGTACAAAGATGTGGATTCGTCAGCGATAATTTGGGGTGTGGGAAACAATTCCCTCCATCTGCCGATCCCTGCCAGTTGTCCGGAGGGTTTCAGACTCCTCGTCAAACAGTGCTGGGCCGCGAAGCCACGAAACAGGCCGTCCTTCAAGCACATACTGATTCACCTGGAAATCGCAGCTGTCGAGGTTCTCAGCACCAAACCTGACGAGTATTTTAAGACGCAGGTAAATGTTTAAACGTGTATGTATCAAATTTGAGAAAACTAATGGAAAACAAAAACCATTTCTGCAGAACTGTGCGTTCAGCTTTTTAAAATCAAATTTAATGATCCTCAGCAATCCTGGAAAGAAGAGATCAGGGTTCATATGAAACAAATGCAAACTAATAGTTGCAGTACTCCTCGGTTCGAGGCAGATCTCATAAGACGTAGGGAGGACGAGTTGAGACACGCCCAGGACATCAGAGAACATTACGAGCGCAAGCTCGAGAGAACTAACAATCTCTATCTGGAATTAAGCGCTGTTCTACTGCAACTCGAACAGCGAGAGCGAGACGTAGTGAAGTGAGTGTAATTTGAACGTCTAAATATTCAAACCTCACCTTTCCTCTGTTGCGCTCCAAGTCTGCAACTTTCATCGAATTTCTTCTCCAAGGAGGGAACAGCAGACCGGATACAAGCAGTGCAAAAAACGGTTGGTGCATCCGTTGCTCAAGGCTCAAGAGAGGCTCCACCGTCGACGCAACCCAACGATACCTGTGTCCACCTCTTCGACGCCTACGACGCCTCCTTCGCCTGTTGAATCCCCCCAGAGTCCTGTAAAAGCAACTCTGTACACTCAATTAAACGAATCGAATCAACCAGTCACGGTGTTGGCACCTGCCAACAGTTTCAAGCAGCGTAAATACAGACATCGGAGGGTGGGTTCTGGCTGCGGCGTCAGTTCGAGCCCGAGAACGAGTCCTCATCACGAGAGGAAGGTGAATATGATAAAAATGACAACCGATTGCTTCCGCCGTTGCAAGAAAATTAAAATCAATTCATAAAACGTCTTACCCGAATTCCAGAACGCTGACACAAGTAACCATCGATACGTCGACAGCCAAACTCAGACCGAAGTTTTGGATCTAAGCGAAACTGATCACAGTCCCGTTGGACAAACGGGCTGTGTCTCCGTTGATAAATTTGCATTGGAACTATCCAGTAGGCAATCCTCTTCCCGACGAAAGTCAGAATGTCTCAACGGCAACACAGTTACTTCCGAAACTCATTACAGGATGCAATCTAGTCCTTGTTCGAGCCCTGAACCTCCAGATGAAAATCACACCAATGGGAACGAGAGACTCAGAGATTGTAGTGACGATGATAACCTAGAAACACTCGGTAGAAAAGTAAGCGAGATTCTAAACGCCAACCGACTGATTTCTTCTATTGATAACGGGAACTGCGACGATGTCATTATATCACATAGGTAATAACGATGTGTAATAAACAGATATTGTTTGAAATCGGTGTAGAATTTTAGATTTCTCCTTCACTTCGCGTAACGATTCTTGATTCTTGAATATAAAAATTATCAGCAGGATCAAAGAGGATCACAGAGGACAGCTCCCGGGACAGTTTTGTGGAGTAATTATTAGTGGGAACGACATACACATGGATTCTGATCGCGTATCGAGACCATGTTCGGACGGTATGGACTCACTTTGTGACCACGAGGATGAAGCGTGCGAGGAAAGTTGGTCCGACGAAGAGGGCGAGGATCCTCGTTATACTTACAACTTTTCATTGAGACGTAGGAGGTACGTAAGACTCCGAAGGAACCTTTGAGGTCGTCGGAGGGGTGAAGTTTCCAACGGTTCTGACGTCCGTTGTGTCCGTTGACTGTTACAGTATCGCCAGGAGGCCCATAGGACCCGGTTGCAGAATGAGGAGGTTCAAGCAAACACCTACCAACATTGAGGGCGTACTCGCTTCCGACGAAGAAAACACTTCCGAATACTCACACCCGCCATCCAGTCAGTCATCCACGTTGGAAAGCAACCCAGAGGTTCAGCGGGCTCTTCGCCACATACAACATTCGCAGAAGGTAAGAATGATGAAATATTAGTTGAGAAAACAGTCGAAAGATTCACCTGAGATTCGTTATATTCGTTGGTGAAAGAACGAAAATATCTGGTAGACTAGTTGTTTGAGATATTCCTTGTTGTACAGAGAAAAGGCATAGACGACGACGGCACTTCGGACATGTCGAGTCAATCAGAGACCGACGAAGTCAGTGATACAACGATTGCGTCACAGCCAGCGAAAGCATCTGTAAAAATCGAAAGCACTGTCTAAGGTTTAGCTACTAGTTTAATTATAATTACTGATTTATAGACTATATATATTTAAAGAGATACAAAGAGCATTACCATAACATGTAAAATACTAGATAATGTATGGTCGGCTGCTGGATGACGGTGTCTGATACATTTCTGATATTCTTAATGCAATAAATACTACGTTTTGTATGGTTTGAATGAAGGGTACAACAGATAGTTCCGAAAGAATAGTATCGGTTGATGAGACGAAAGAAGATCGCATAAATCAATTCTTGTATCGAGTATACATACTCGAATTTTAACATTTTCATTAGCGCGAAAGAATGAATCAGATATTATACACTTGAATCAATTGAAATTTCGTCAAAGTTCACTTTCCGGTATTCGTGTTCTGATAGAATCCCGTTCTGGATTCGTACCGCGGACTCGGGGTGCACGATCAACGGATAAACTTGAAAAACGAAGTGCCATATAACTATGTAGCTAACGTAATAGTATAAAACTCGTTCGCCGAGTACGAGAAAAACTAACACCCTATATACCCGAGATACTACTACGAAAAAAATAACGCTATCGGAATTGTTTATGCGAAGAGAGAATAAAAAATCATACCACGGTCCATAAGATTCGCCATTTTGTTTGATCGAATGTTGATGCAGATAGTCATTTGTTTACGCGAACTTTGTTTGTTTTTTTTTTCCACGAACAAGAACATATTTGAAATCTTCGTTATCATTTCAATTTAGTTTGTATTTTTTTTACAGTTCCTTTTAGCAACTATTGTAGTCAGTGAATATCATAATTTTACGATTGAATTTTTTTTCATGAAAATCGATAGCATCACGTTCATCTAGACGGCGGTCTTGATCGAGAAATCTATTATTTTGAGAGCGATGTTTTTATCACCGTAGATTTTCACACGCCAGGTGCCTTATTTATCAAAGAAAGAACGAAAAAAAAAAAGAAGAAAATAGTCTCGCTTGAAATTTTTAACGTAGAAAAATTAACTAGTTAAGATTCCAAGGCTGCCTGTTAAACGTTAAACACAGTGTAGTAAAATTACACTAAAGTACAATCCTATTTTCCAAATTTGGAAAAGCTCATCTATGGTTCCGATACCTTCTGTTGTACCCTGAAGAATATAACGTCGCTAATGCGAAAAATGATATGTATAAACCAGTAGTTTCCTCCGATGATAGAAGAAAAGAAAAAATTAGTCCTACGATGTCGTGGTACAAATATGAGTGACTTGATAAAATATATAAATATACCTAATAGTGAGTAAATTAATAAAAGTCAATGAAAATTTAGTAGATAGTTTAACGATGTGGAATAGAATAGCAGGTGGTACTTGGAATCTCACTAATTTCCCTTGCCAAAGCTGCATAAAAATAATTATCAAATTTTATTTTTTTCAATTTCTTTGGATATCGGCAGCTGTATTTACTCAGATAAAATTTTGAAAAAGGCATATTCATTCTGACCAAGGGCGATTGTCAGGTTTTGGTTCGTACAGGTAACTCGGTTCTTCGACGCATCGATTCATCCCTATCGTAATATATTTAAACTTGTAATCGAGTCAAATCAATCTGTATAATCTGTGTTGTACTTTGTGTTGTAGTAAAATTCAGGAAATGTAGCATATAGACATCAAATAATTATAATTAATTGTAACGTTAAAATAATCTCCAACGTATACATAGATGTACGACACATTGTGTAACATTTACTCATTCAACGGTGATGATATTTATTTTCACAAACCATTTACTTTAACGATCATTGTTATATGGAACTACTTTGCCTCATAGGTTATTTAGACGTTTAAAAATTATAAATATACACATAAATCTAAGCAAAAGGCAAAAGCAAGAAAGAGCAAAAGAAACATCTTAGCTGAAAAATTTATAATCATATTTAGATTATACTTACAATTAATAAACGTTGCGACAATAGACCTTTTCTAATGAGATCAGGCAGCTGTAATCAAAGATGAAATTTATTATCGAGTAAAAATTTGCAATATGTTTTTAAAATTCATTCACACATTGTTTAAGCATATCTCAGTATTCTCATATCCGTTACGAATTATAGAACATTCCATTAAGCGAATTAGTTAACTTTTGAAAATTGAATGTTCAACCGCCAACACGATCGGTGTAACGATATCTTATTTGTAATTAGTGATTTCTGATGCCAGATTTCAGACGGACTCGTTATATCTTGTTTGAAAAGGCTCATTACTCAAAAAACTAAGTAAATAAATTCAAAGAACTAAGTGCCTACAGGCAGTAAATGGAAAAAGTAAATTATGCTTTGTACGGCAACTGTTAAATTAGGATTTAATCAAGTCTATGATAAAGTGTGCAATTGATACCGCAATTACGGGTACCAAGTGGCAATAGGTGCCTGTCATTCTATTATTCTGAACCAGCATGTTACTTTAAGCTAACTTATATTACAAAACGAAGGAACAATAACACATGAAAAATACTATTCATTTCAAATTTAGTGTCAGCGGTACTTACTCAAGGTGCCTCCTTTCAAATATTTTCAGACAAACCGATCATCAGAAATCTTGATTTGCTTTCATCTCGTGTACCTGCTTCGAAACTCAAATTGCCTTAACGACAATTATTATAACATGTAAATAAAGACAATACATTTACAAAATTCAAAGAAAAAACAAACAAAGAAAAAGAAAGTAAGAATTAATGATAAATATGATACAATATAATATTTATATTATTACGTATATGCTCAGCGAAATTAAATAATTTTCCATATGTGTAGGCACATATTATAACGGCCGTAAAATTATGTATCCACCGATTGTATGCGTAGCGCCAAATAGCCTAAAAATCACTTCATTCACAAAGTGGCAGCTAAAAACTGACTGGTTCTGTAGTCCTATAATCCTAGATATAGAACACAAGTTTGTGTGTTAGCTATACAATAAAATTTCTTTACATACATGAATACCATTGTTTGACCTTTCCCTCAAATTCACTCGTGACGATAGGACGAACATTTTTCCCGCGACGAGGAATGGGTTCTGTTTGTCAGGGGTGATGTTTTGCGGCATATCGAAAAAATTACATCATTTTATTATAACCATATTGATTCCGATACAAGTTACACTACTTCGCAAACTACGCGTATTCTACAGACTATCGAGTACCGCATGCAATCTTCGTGATTTCGTGATTCTTTCTAGGTGCATTTATGGACGAATGGCAATATGAATTTTCACAGCAAATGTAAAGGGACCTTCGACAAGTATCGTGTCAAATTGTTTCTGATTAACACAAGGTTTGTCGAGATTTCGGTTACCATACAACACATCATAACTGCGTTAATGTACTTGATGAATTGCTTATAATAATTATAACAATCACGGAAACATATTCGTACTTTTTAATTTACTATCGGCTATTCACATAGAATATAACACCCATATCGCAACAGACGTATTATATCTAATCGTCAAAAGGTAATTTCTTCGGATTAATATCTATAAAATGGTTGCAATGGAACATCATCGCAGAGTTTAGAATTTTAAACAATATTATCCAATACAGGGCTAAACCGATACAGGATTTAAATATTCAGTCAACGCGTTACACATGAGTACAGGTATTTACATAAAAAATATAATATCAGGAAACTGGGAGTCATCGAGACAAAGAGAAAGAGAGAAAGAGAGCATAAGAGATGAGATATTTCAATTTCGAGACTGGAGAAAATTTTTTTTTATAGAATGCCAAATTATTCGGTTATTTGCCTGACACAAACCCACGACTACAAACGAGTTGATTGGGATGTTCGCTGTTTTGTTTCTTACCCAAGCATAATCTCTATCACATAATATCATATTAAAGATTTTTCAAATACATTTGAGTTTATGTCTTTAGGATAATTGCTCGTACTACGATTACTTGGTGTACAGAAATCCAACCTCGTTGACTTTTTTTTTCGTACTTTGTGTGTAGTATATTACAGAGAAAAGTCATGATTAAGTTAACAACGACGATAAAATCTACGACAAAATATCTGAAGCTTTTCGTTAGTTAACGAAGCTTTGTGAGTCATAAATACATAATTTGACGAGTAAAGTTTAAGCGATTCGGAGATTTTTTTTTACTTAAATTATCGGTAGTGAATTCAACTTAGACTTACATCAGATAATGGCACGATCGGAGACCTTGAAATCTTACATGTTCAAAGTACAATTTGCTTCGGAGTTAAATGCGGACTTCCTAGGCGGAGGGAGGGTTGCGGATATTTCGGAGCGTCCAAGAATTAACGAAAGCATATTTCCACAGTCGCCGGACCAAAAAGTGGACATCCAATTTTGAGGAGATATAATTTTTCCCTGAAGATATACCATCGGCGTACCGATCAGAGTTCATACACGTTCGTAGAAGGGACAGAATAATAATTACAATTTTCCTACACAACACTCCAAATGTTCACCAATAAAAAGAGTTATGAAGGAATTCGGTGGTGGATCTGTACAACGAGGAAGCGCTCTGTCTCAAACCGGTGAACAGAGATACTACTCCATCTTTTTCCTCTTCCCGCTCATCCTCCTCTGGCAAATATTCAGGCATTTCTTCGCATTCGCCAGCCTCGGTACTGACCTGCAAAATTCATAATCAAGCACGTTTCTTAAAAAAGATGAGCTAGCAAAATATGTTGAGAGGCTAACCAATTTAACTAGGAACTCTTGGTTGTATTTATTCCTCGTCACAAGTCGGGCCTCCATATTCTCCGTGTTATTCTGAATAATCTCCGCGATTTGTCGAGCCGTCAGGCTGGTCAATGTTCTCATTGTTACTCGCTGATGTTCCACATCCACGACAAGAGATATTAACCCGTCGATCCTCACCAAAGTCGCTTCTAATTCTGCCCGAGATTCCTGGAAGAGAATTATTCTCGTCAAGTGAGGTTGGGAACAACAGATCCTCACGGACAGCAAATCGAACTCGCTGTATGAAATCAATAAGTATCATGTACCGGGAGTAAACCGTGTACGTGCAAAACGATGACGTGAGTTTGAAGTTTTTTGGGCTCAATGATTCTCCGACAGCGACTATGCAGATTGTAAATCGGTGGTTTGAGTCGTTCAATGTCATCTTTTATGCGGCGAGCCTGTTTGGCCAATTTAGGTTCGTTCTCTGGGTATTTGTTGATCACAGAATCCAGGGCCTCTCTGATCCCAAAGGTGGAGGTTATGTGGCTGTAGTTTTCTACGTTTTTAACGAATATTTCAAGGGTGTCAAGGGCGAGGAGGACCACCTCTGTGTCGGGCATTTCCAATACATACGCTATGTATGAGAGAACGGTTTTATCCTGCGAAATAGTAAAGAAAATTACGTGAACATATTGCGTGAAATCGAAATCTCGAGATCGGTCAAACGAATACGAATGACGAAACTTTACTTTCAATATCGTATCATGGTTGGAAAAGTTATCCGCTAATTTTTTGTAGGTCTCGAGGGTGTCTTTTATTTCATCCGTGTCCACGAAATCACCCATCTTCAACCGTGGCACACTAATATTGACATTTACAAATTTCGAACTAGCTGTTCACGCAGCTACAACCAAACGACGAACCACGAACGAGGCTCGGACTTTAAATGCCAAAAGCAAGCAGACGGCTTTATCTTCCTGGAAATCGTAATCGAATTGGGTGACAGGTGGGGCTACGTCATCGGAGTTCACGGTTGAAACAGCTGTATCAAAATAAAACGTATTTTGTTGATTGTTATTCTTTCCAAATGTGTATTTTCTTTCCGCGGTCAATGAATCAATACTCTTTCCCCTTTTGGGGTAACTAGCGAGCCGTAAATTCATCAGCGGCATTTAAATGTTCTACATTCAACCCCCAAAAGGGGTTGTCATTTTGAACACACTAATGTCCTGTGTCGAGACGAGGATTGAATATCTGGAACTTGTTTACAACAACAATGCTGACAGCTTCGTAGGAAATATTGAATATCTCTTCGAAGGTTCTATCTATGATAAAACCGGTCATTTTACTTTGAGGTTAGCGTTTGTATGTTTACGTGGGATACTAATTTTTGTAATTCTAATGCTCATCGATTCATTACTGCAGACTTCTATGCTCGACGTCCAATGATATGTGGTGGTATTGGTCGACGCGAGAAATAGAGCTGTTAGAGTACAGATTACGTCGTGTATCCACAAAACAAATATATCGCATGTTCAGAAGTATCAAAAATTCAACGGAACACCGAAAAGAAACTAGTTTACTCTACGAAGCTCTGAACAGAATCAGCACGTTCTTTTCGCAACGTGAGATATTCACTCACATCGCAGAAGAAGAGCACTCAACCTCCTGCAAAGCATACAATGTTCAATGTAGGTAGAATACGATAACAAGTAAAAAAAAAATGTTCTTTTAGACAAAATCCGATCTCAAAATTTCTGTATTATTTTTTAGTGAAGTTCCAGATAATTCCAGACTTATTGAAAAAGAGATTGGTCGATCTAAAGAACGGGTATGCGATAATATTTTGTTCCAAATGGAGAGAACTGATAAAATCATTGTTCAAATCGGTACTGGCCAGAGAGAAAATTCATTTAAACAATATCGACGTGACCAAGTTGATAAAAGTAGATCCTCGCATGAAATCTATGCACAAAAGAATAGAACAGAAGCTGATGAGGGGTGGGCAGATTGGGGAGAGCAGGATAACCATTGAGAATATAGATTCGGAAGTATATAATTTTCCTCCGTGCATGAGTCATCTACACTTCACACTGCGTAGACGGCACAGACTCAGTCACAATGCTCGTTTCTACTACAGTCTGTTTTTGAAAGACATTGGAATGAAAGTCGACCAGGCCCTCGAATTCTGGAGGCAGGAATATTCCCAGCCTCACACGTGCGGCTCTTCTTGTTCGCACAATTGGCAGACGGACGCTAAAAAATTCATCTACGGTATCAGGCATTCGTACGGTCTCGAAGGGTCGCACAAAAGTTACAGCGCTCCCAATTGCAGAGTCGTTTGTGTACGCATCGTCACTCATTGTTAGCCATCCGACATTTCCGTCGAGGTTGAATAATTTATTAACGGCTGCATATGTTGCAGAGAGAGTTGGCTGGGCCGAGATCCGAGGGTGGATGTCCGTTCAAGAACTTCGATAAAGATGAGCTTAAAAAACTCCTAGAAGCCATTACGAAGCAAAGTGACATGGATAAATATCTGGATGCGTTTTCGAGGCAGAAGCCCGAAGTGGCTTGCGCTACTTTTTTTAAATTGCAGCGATCGAAGAACATCGATAACATGTCAATTTCTAGTCCGGTACAGTACTATCAATTCATGAAAGAGCCCGATCAGGTTGGTTTGTAGTTGCGAAAATCCGAGATGAGTATTGTGAAATGAGTACAAAGTAAATTGTAAATATGTTATTTTATATTTGTTTAAGAATAAAGTGCAATTTTATCTATTCCTCAGAATTGTTTCAATATTGCGATGAAACCGCAGCTAAATACTTGAATTATCTACTTTGCAAATTGACTTAGTCCACTTTTGACAACTTCTCTATTGACGCCGTTACGAACTAAGATCGAAGTGACTCCAATTTTTTTGAGATCGTGAATATTTCGATCCTCGTCGTCAAAGAACAACATTTCTGCAAGCTGTGCACCAGAATTTTTTTGGATCCTAAAAAAGTATCGGTGAAATTGTTACGAACAAGGATTCTTCATACTATGCTGCATGGGGGAAACTTACTTCGAGAAATGGGTCACTTTGCAGCCTGGATAAATTTCTTTGTACTTGAAATATTTATCCCAGCCAAACAGCCTCAACAGTTCATTGGCTCCCTTGATCTCAGAGGTTCTCGAAGCCACCCCCAATTGGTACCCTTGGTCGTACAACTCCTTGAGAACGTCGGGTACTTCTGGATAATGTTTAATCATGCGTCCGTGAGCGTCGAGCACCTGGTCACCTTTGCTGGACGAAATACAATGTTTTGACACTTGTTTTAATAGACAGTTTAAATTTGAATAACGACGGTTAATAGTTCTTCAACTGATTACAAACCCCTTCTTGAAAGGTGGTGTAACGTGTGTATCGACCCAGAAAGGCCATAAGGTATAATCTGCAGAAATGAAAGACTCGTGTTATATGAAGACTTGTTGCATCGGCTGTCAAATATTCTGATGCTCGAGGAGTAACCAAGGCTTACCCAAGTCGAATACGATTACTTGAGGCCTTTTTTGGATCGACATTTTCTACAATATGCAGACCTTGTTAAGTCTACAGTTTATTTGATTTATATTGAGCGGGTAGCAGACGGAACAACAGCTGTCTGGTTAACCTACTTAAAAGGTGCAAAATGGGGTTATCTGCAAACGTCATTTGCGCGTGAAACCACACACGTCACGGTGAACGACAGAGACCATCAGAGTGCCAACAAATGCAAAGGAGAAAACCAGCTTCACCATCGCAGATTTATTCCCAATTTTTTCATGATTATTTTCCAATTTATTTTCGATTTTTTAATTGATTATTCAATTACTCCATCTTCCCCGCCGAAGAAGTGACAAGTAGCGCCATTTCTCAGAATTCTTGCCGCGGAATTTAGGTTCAGTCAACGCATCTCCGCTGGAAGGCGGGTCACCCGAAGTCAAGGGGCAAGAAACTTGGAAAAATAGTTCGCCTAAATTCCGCGGCAAGAATTCCACTAATGGCGCTACTTGTCACTTCTTCGGCGGGGAAGATGGAGTAATTGAATAATTAATTACAAATTCGAAACCAAATCGGGAAGAATGGGGAAAAATTGGATATAATTCTGGTATGTTGTAACTTTAGTTTTACATCATAAGGTGCCTTCAGGGGTTAGGAAAGAAGCGGTAATTGAAAGATTCATCAAAAAATCGGAAGAATGAGGAAAACATCTAGAAATAAACTTGAGGTCGTGTCACTTCACCTTAATATCATTGGTTCCTAGCAGGGGATAGAGGAGGACCATTGATTAATTGAAAATCACTCAAAACACTGAAAAATAATAAGGAAAAGTGGGGGAAAAATAATGAACGATAACAATATAATGATTCTTTATATTTCAATCTAAAAAGCAAAGATATAATCACAAAATCGAATTCTTCGTTTGTCAATACTTCTGAGTGAATGGAATACAATTATTTTTGAATATCGTATTCAATTGGTTATTTATTAGGAAATAATCGATCAATGAGTGTGGCGAGGAGAAGAAGAATTAGGAAAAAGATTGGCAATCAAGGTAAATCAATCACAGGATACAAACGTCGAATATATCGGGAAAATTGGTCTCAATCGAAGAAAGAAGGAAACGGGGAGAAGACTACTCGAAAAGATAAACGAATGAATTTGAAAGAAAAGCAAGAAAGAAAAAACGGTGAAATAGTCAGCCAGTAAAACCAGCCGGACCCGTAGAGCGGAATAGCTGGTCTACGGAACCAGATCTCAGATTTTTCCCATGATCGCTTCCGATTCTTACTTTTCAATCGTTAGCTCGATATATCCTTTCCGGAAACGGATTAAACGTATAACACGATCACAATGTCGAAAATGGTCAAAGGAAATTAACCACCGGCTGGTTTTTCGTATATAAAAGCATAGAATATCCAAGTATGTTGAAACAGTCGACGACCGAACGCACGATGCTGAAGATCTTGATGGTGAGGAGATTTCGTTGATTCATTCCATCGATTCCGATCAAATCGCTCGTCGAACTCGTCGACGAAAAGAGAATCTCAATACCTCGTCGTACGGCGAGCTGCGGGCAGTAAAAACGAGAAGACACGAGATCAGGGATCCCCGATCCTTACTGTGGACGGGAAAAATAATTCAACCGACGACTGACCTTGGTTTTTTTCTCCAAAGGTACTGAACGTCCTTCTCTACGGTCTGGCGGTCGCCGCGTCGGAACCGGAAACGACGACTCCGGTCGCGGACGACCAGAAGCAGCGAAAAAGAGGAATCCTCCAGGATGGGTGGGTGGGAATACCGAGCCCGACTTACGGAAACGGTCATCCGTGGGCCGGTCAGCAATCTCCTTGGAAGCCCATCAAAGTCATCCACCCCATATCGATCCAGAGTCACAAAATCGGAGGGTAAGTTCCCCGGGTTTCGCCCTCCGGGACTCGGAGTCTAGAAATTTTAAAGGAAAAAGAAATGTTCTCCCTCAGGTGGTCCGGAAACGAACTCGAAATTTACAAGCCTCAGATATCGCTGGAACACGGTCTCCATCATCACAAGCAAATCGTAAAAACGGTCCCGGTTTACATAACTAAACACGTTGTGGTTGAAAAGCAAGTTCCGATACCCCAGCCGGTCTTGGTAAAGGAAAAGGTTCCGGTTTACGTGGACAAGCCTTACAGAGTGCACGTAGAAGTTCCGGTTCCGGTGGAGAAAATTATTCACAAACCGATTCCGGTAGCCGTTCCGGTACCGCAGGTGAGCCCATTTTCGGAATATTTGATTTCGATGAGACAAAAAAAATTTTACAATCGGTGTTCACTTTCATCTCATTGGTTCATCAAAACGTTCGTTGAAATTCTTCCTCTCTCTCTCTTTTTATATTATATATAATGTTAATTTTCGATTTTTTTTTTTTTCTTCCGTTGCTTTGTGAAACGTGAAATTCTGGTCTATTTGTTTTTTTCTCCATCTATCGACGAATGACCCCGAGAATATGAAAAAAAATCAGAAAAAACGTTCCGACACCGTAATCCACATTTCTGCGGAATGTAACGCGCAGTAATGGCCTTATTCTTTATTTTTACAGGTCCTTCCGATCCCGGTACCTTTTCCCGTCCATCCCCATTTCCATCATCACCCTCACCACGACTTCCACGGGGACTTTTATCCCCCATCGCCCTTCGGGTATCCGGATCACGGTTTCGGATTCGGTCACGGACACGGATTTGGCCATGGCCACGGATTCGGTCACGACCACCACCACCATCACGATCACTACGGTCATCATCACGGCCCACAAAATTACGGACGATCAAACTCCGATCAGAAACACAAAAGTAGCAACGATTGAATTGAAATATAACTTTACTGTAATTGAATTACCAACAATCTATGTGAATTGTTTTCAGAGCACTTCGCCTCGCGTTATGTATTAATTTTTAAGTACCGTAATAAACTATCCTATTATTGATTGAAAAAAAAACTTTCTACAATTCATCCAGTGAAATGAAAAAACCTCTTTCCCACTCTATGACGTTATCTTTCCCCACACATTTTACATTTTATTCCTGAATATACGAACCTATACCGCAGAAGATAACAATAATAATAATACATAGGGTCTGAATAATTGAAGCGAAGGTTACTTCTTTTGACAAAAAAAAAAAAAACCAAAAAGACTAAGTTCATTAATGATAACGAGGATAATAATTGTTTGATTATTCAACTTCTCTTTTCTCTCAGTTTTTTCTTCTCTTTCCTTTTTTGGTCTCTTAAAATAAAAAATCCACGGATGAGAAGGCAATTTGTTTGTTGATTTTCAACAAAGAATTTACTTTTGCCAAATATACTTAGGTGTAAACTATACATACATGTATACATATATACCTATAAGTATATACCTATGAGTTTGTGACGATGGAGAGATGAGATGTTTGATGTACTTTCTATTTAATTTATTTTCGTTTTCATTTTTTGTATATTTTCGTTTTTTATTTTCTGCATTTTTCACATGTATCCGCGTTAAGTGAACGATATTACAGACCGAGGAATATCAAATGAAAGAAATCTCAATTCGTTGAAACTTTCATTTTAGTCGTTTTTTGGGTTTTTTTATTTCACAACCCCGTTTTTTCTTTCCTGAATTTTTTTTTTTTTTTTTTTCATTACTTTCTCAATAGTTTTTTCATTTTTTTTTTCATTATTCCGTTTGGTTTGAATTTTTTTTTTTCTCTCTTCGCTTTCGCACGAATACACACACGAGAAAATACACGTTCACATTGAGTCTGATTTACAAACTACTACTTGCTACGCTTAAACTTTACTCGTACGATTCTTATTATTTAAATCAATAATCACATATATATATATACATACACACACATGTAGTATATATAAGTATATAATATATGTATCCACATACATAATTATATGTATATCGTACTTGAAACGAAACCAAAAAAAAATAAAATAAAATACTCTCCTCCTTACATTATTGTGACTCGAGAGTAACATGCTGAATTAATTCGATTAATATAATTAACCAAATAATTATTTAAAGCACAATTTGAAACAATTAAGATCGTGATAAAATTATTTTTTTCATCTAATGTAAGCTTTTTCAAAAATTCGTTCATTTCTTTTTTTCTATCTTTCTTCTTTGCATTCGAATTTCGTTGCTTTTTTTCTCCTCTACTTTTCAAATCTTTCCTTTCATTATCACCCTGACACTTTTCGTTCTCTTTTTTCTCTCTTCACTCGATTCGGTTGGACGAAAAATTTACAAAAAAAAAACGTTAAAAAAATAATAATGATAATAATAATAAATAAATAACTGAAACGTCGTTTATTACTCAGTCGATAAATTTCATACCAGTCGCTAAACTAACCTACGGTAATACTAATAATAATAATAATAGTAAAAATAACGTCACGAATAATAATAATTACACGACTTGGAACTAGCAAATGAATTTTTAATAATTCACGTTGGTTTTGTCTCATTTGTCTTCATTTCTTGTTTTTTCTCTCTCTCCGAAGCGAAGGAACATCATTTCATTATTCGAAGACCACTCGTGTCGTTGACCAAATTACTATTATTTTTAAATATTATTATTATTATTATTTTTCTTAATAATATAAGTATCTCATTTACATCAATCATTTTAGCAAGTGGAAAGAAATTAAAAGTACAGCGTAAAATTTAATAGTATGTTGTTGTTGTTTTGTAATGATAATAATATTAATAATAATAATAATAGTAATAATTTTTGAAAATTGAATTGAAAGTTTGTTTGTTTTTCATATTCTTACAGTAGTTACTTAGTGTCTGTCTCCATTTTAATCTCTTCGGCTTTTTTATCCTTCTTAGATGCTTCGCTGTCCGTTCCCTCGCAGTTACTGTTGTCACGTCTACGTTTTCGCGTAAAACGTCCCTTGTATTTTGGTGGGGGAAGTTGTTCCATGCCAAGAACTTTGTGGATTTGTCTGAAGGCAACTAATCGCAACGCGTGCTGCGCCGATGCTGTTATATCCTCTCGCTGTTGAGCCGTCATACTCCCTATGGCGTCGACCGGCTCCTTTTCGCAGGGGTCCAGAAGACCTGGGGAAATAACTTCGAAATATCATTAGCGAGTCAGGTCTTTGAACCGGTAAAGGTTAACGAATTATTTATAGTGAGATCAGTTTTGCCAAATCATCTTAAACGACGCTGTTGAACCATAAAATAAATCAGAGAAAATAAAGCACTTATTTTCAAGATCATTCGATGATTTCATTCGAAAACAGCATCGTCAGTCTCGTCATCGGTTCATCATCTCTCGGATGGATAAGAAAATCTTTGAATCGTAAGATTATTCTGTCGAGGTGCAATCATTGTTCATATTTTATACCTGGACTTCCCGGCAAGAGTATTCCGCCAGCTACACACTCCAAAAGTCTTCTCAGCGCCTCTCCAGGACTCAAAGGACCTCCCGCAGTACTAATGACTTTCTCAGCCAGCAGCTCCAACGCCTGGAAATTGGAAGATATCATTTCATTAGCTCGGACATACAGTGGAAAATAGCCAGTTTGTTCAAGTGTAATTAGGTTGATACTGACCCATGCATTCAGTGGTCCCCACGTTGGTACTCTGTTGCAAAGATCTCGCATGATACGAATAACCATTACGCAGCTCTGGAGCGAAGTAGCTCTAGCCTGTGGGAAAGTGTCGGTAAAATTGAGAATTTACACAAATCAATTTTATCGAGGCGATGTTCACCATTCGTCAGTTTGGATAGTTGATACTAAAGCTAGCTTAACTTTTGTTTTGCTTTGTGTGGGCTTTAGCTATCCTCCCAGCCTCGTGTCCTAATTTACAATATTCCTATCTTTTATAAAATATTATAGCCCATTATCAAAATTTACCGGGTGTTTATCTGGTGTCTTGAAAATTTCGACAGAAAAAAAACTAATGGATTCCTAATCATGGTGTAAAGTGCTCTTCGCCGTGAGACTTGACGAGTCAAAGTTGTGAAAGGAATCAATGGAAAATTATCATTACCATCGAGAAATTTTCCAATTTAAAAAAAAAACACCCGGTACAGTTATGACGCAACTGTTTGTTTGTGCTTGTCTGTCTTATTATAATTTTTCTTTTGTTTCATTGGTTTAACTCGTCGTTCTTTTAATCAACTTTGGGCGTCGTTCACCCGAAGTAGTCTAAATTTTCTTATTAATTAGTTACCGTCATTAATCAAGACAGACCTAGAACAGACTCAGTCTAGGCTACGATCATCATTATCATTATGCGATTATTAATAAAAAATTATTTATCCAGAATAATGAATAAGCTTATTCGAAAAGCATTTTGTTTTTTGTTGTTGTTTTTATGTATACATAAATAAAATAAATAAAAATTCAATTGCTTTTGTCTAGTTTTGAATAATTGATTGAATTTTGTTACTCTTATCACTTTACGAGCAGTTTCCTATTATTCTGGATGTTGCCGACCAGAGGCATAACAGACATAAATGTCACCGATGTCATGTGACGACAAATAGTGACATTTATATACTGTGAAGGCTTCTCGCCCAACACAGACTATCTGTTCGCATCGTGACTGTTAATTATTCGCAAGCTTTGCCAAACAACAAAATACATCTAGTTTCACATTATTGGATTCGATCGAGAGGTAACCTGAAGAGTCAGCAATGCTTTTGAGAAAACAAGCGAGTTTGAAAATGATCAATTAGGGTATAAAGAGGCATTGTCGGGCAGTAAAAGTCGACCATGAAAGTTTGTACCATAACCTCAGAAATAAATGTCAAATAAACGGAATCAATTGCCTATAATGGCAAGGATATTATCGGTAACAATGACTACACATTGCTGCTTTCATACGATCATTATGCTATAAATAATTCCTGTTGAAAATATATTGGCGGACTAATCGAATAACCACACATTTAAATGCGAGCAAACAATCGGTAGCCAGGCCAGTTGGTTCCAACATTATGAAATCGTTAAAAATAAAATATAGATTCTCTCGATTTGCTCAAACAAGGCTGGAAGTTCTAAGACTGCGCGTCATTTTGTATTATTTTTTTTTTTTTTAATCTCTTGTTGGTTTTTTTTTTTAGTTTTTTTTATTCTTCTACCGTTAAGAATATGAAGAATCCCGAATAATAGAAAAATAAGTGGCGTTACTGAGTTTGAAACGTTTGAACTGAGAGTTGATTGATTCAAACCTGAAACCACTTGGCATGCCTGAGTGCAGCTAAAGCCTCCAAACACTTAGCCTTGGGAAGTACGTCTGGTGGGTCTGGTTTCGTTGCAGCAGCAGGCGTCGCTGGTGTTGCTTGCGGTTGCGAAGCTCCCTGTTGCTGCTGTCCAGCATTCTCTGAGATCCCAACAAATAAAGCACAACACGCTTAGACAACACTTAGAGTGTTTGATCATGCCCAGCAATCGGGAATATCCCTCCATTTTATTCTTATTTATTCACTTTCTTTCGTTTTGTTTTATTTTTCATTCGTTGGTAACTTCAAGTACTACTACTCGATAGCCCTTTTCAGAGACTTGTGACGGTTTCAAAAAAATAAATCGTTAAATAAAATTAAAAATGAACAAAAGACAACGAAAAAGTGTAATCGAAATAAGATTACAATTTTCTACGTGACACTTTCTCGTAAAGCATTACGACAGAACGATGTCGCCGACAAAATGTTAGCATCATCCTCTTTTCAACCCCGAGGATTCAACTAACAGATAATATAATATTAAATTATTTAACGGAGTCGTCGTGATTTATCATCGAAAGTGTCCCCGTATTATTTAAACTACGTTAATTCTTTTCTTTCTTTGCTTCCAATGGAGGGAGGGGTTTCACATGGTTCACGCATGATCAAAAAGTCCATAGTTTTAAGATTGCCTCAGCGTTGTTTTCGTGTGTTCCTAAAAGCGTGTCCACGTTCATGAGGTAATTATGTTTATATATATTTGTATATATAATCAATCTTCTTTTACGTAAAATCATTACGTTCTTTTGATTTTGTTCTTTAGGTAATAGAAAATAAAAGATCTTTACAAAGGTACTAGCGCTTCTAAAAAAAAAGTAAAACCAAACTGATGAAAGCGGTAATTTTCAATTAACTTTGTGCGGAAATTAGATTCATAAATTTCCACATTCATAAAACAGGATTTACTTTAGATATAGAAGCTGTAGTCGTGGACACACTAAATGCAGCTTTTTTGTATCTTTCATCCCTTCTTTCTCGCTTTCTTTATGGGTTTATATTCCTATAAATCGTAACGCAAAGAGAAATTTATAAATTAGAAACCGTTATTTCAACTGCGACTCCGAGGTCCTTGGCTGTCACGGCATCCTCCTAAGTGCTTAAAAAAAATCACAGAAATTTTTTCCTTTTTTTTTTTTTTGGTTTTAGTTTTCTTTCTCTCTCGTATTTTTTTATGGTTTTTTTTTTTGCTTTTTTTTTGCTTTTTGAGGGCCATGAAAAGAACAAACCAAATCGATGAGGACCAACGACACACACCACCGTTTTGAGACTATAAAAATGATGGGAAAAAATAATATAAGTGCTCCGCGTATCATAATGATTATCAAGTTATCCTTTTCTTGGCCTTTTCAAAGATAGGAAATATTTAACTGACCGGCAGGTGCTGTTGTCTTTGGTGTCTCGCGCATCAGAGGACTGGTCAAGGTAACGCTGACCGTGACGGATCCACCGGATACTGTGAGAGCTGCAGATTCTGGGTGCTTTCCGACGTTGTAAGTGTCCTCCGGAGCGACAGTTTTCAACTGCGTTGGCAGAATCTCTGCTACTTTGTTTAACAGCGTCCTAAAGATGACGTTGTGGGGCGTTAGGAGAAATTCAGAAAAAAAAAAGTGGTTTTTCTAAAATGAACAAGGAATTTGTACTCACTTGGTGGGTTTTTCCGCGCACAAAACGACCAGGCAGACGTGGTTGTCTCCGGAGAGCAGAAGTCCCTTAGCGAGATTTCCCACTCTCATGACTCCACGTAAGATTCTGGAATCTTCTTTTTCTTTTTGGAAAGAGAAGAGGTTGCCATCGCTGCCATCTTCTTTCTGCGGCGCAGCTTGGGGTGGTTTTTTCTCGGGCTCGCTTTCCTTTTTGACAACGACTTCCTCCTTGACTGCTGCTGGAGTTGTGGCGGCAGCAGGTGTGGCTACCGCAGCAGGCGTAGGAGGCGCAGCTGCAGCAGCTGGTGTCGGTTTTTTTCCTGAAAATTTTAAAGTTGCCTCGAGTTAGGTTAAGTCAGATCGATTTTGACAGCAGAGTTCCAAGTTTGCTTTTTCCCGACAACACAACTGTGAAATCTTTGAATTTAAAACTTACCAGCCTCAGCCAATGTGTCTGAAACAAATTTGAGCGCCTTCTCGGTATGGGAAACTATTTTCTGCACAGCCTGTAGCTCCTCCTCTTTAGGGTAAATTGTGGAGTGATGAGACAACACGTGTTTATCGTCAGAAGACTCGGGACGTCTTTGCGGACCAGGGAACATCATCATGGGCGGAGGCCCAGGGAATGGACGAGGTAGCGGCGGGGCGCCAGGCCCTCTTCCATAGCGACGATACCACTCGTAATATTCGCACTCATCTTCGTATCGCCTTCGTTCTTCCCAGTACATCATTTCTTCGTCCATCATCGGACCCATCGGCCCCAGAGGACCCAGTTGGTTTATTTCTTCCCTGCGTCTCATATACTCGTCTCTGATCTGCTGGCGGCGAAGTTTTTCTTCCAACATTTTACGCTGTTTCAGACTCGGCTTCATGTCGACGACAAGGTCAGGATTGACCTTTTTCTTGTAAGCAAATCTGTGGCGTCTTCCTTTCATGTGCATATCTTTGGCATTGGGGTCGTTGAACCGACATTCGCACAACTTGCAGTTGAAGCTAATGATCTTGCCATCCTCAGACTTATTTTCTTCAATATACTCCTGTCCCACAGGTTGGATATCCTTCTCGTCGATCGCAGCTTCTTCGCTTGCGTCGTCTGCGACAGGCTCCTCCTGTTTGACTTCAGCACCGGTTACAGGAGGCTGGGCAACAGTGCCTAAATTGCCGGCTAAAATTCAACACAAATAATCAGTCCACGATCATCTACTCTGCAATCTACTAAAATCTCGACTAACCGAGCCATCGACTTACATGCAACAAAATTAATTTTAGGCGTTGCCGTGACGGTTGCTTTTTTAGTAACTGTTGCCTTGGCAACGGCAGCTGGTTTGGGGTTGAGAACCGTTGGGTCTGCACTTGGTATGGGTTTTCCTAGTTTGGTGTGGAGCTTGACGACCTTCTGATGTTTAGCTCCTCTGATGTGGGCAGCATAGGCGTCATTGCCAGTGCAAGTAACGTCGCAGAGTTCGCATCGAAGGGAGTTGCCGGCACCCCTGGCTGGCGGCTGCTGGGGAACTTTGAGGGAAGCTTCCTTCTTCTTGTGCTTCTGACCCTCCAAGTGCTCTCGATAAGTCTGCGGTCCGGCACAGCTTATCTTGCAGACGTCGCAATAGTGGAGTTGTTGAGGTTTGGGAGTTTGCTTAGGACGCATCGACTTCATCGCTCCGCCTCCAGCCCCAAATCCCTTCCTGCCATAACCCTGCCAACCTCCAGACTTTTGGTTAGTTGTGTTGCTGTTTGCGCTCTGTTGGGCTACGTACATGGTCGCGGCGCTATAGAGCGCCGCGTCGTAGCCGGAATACGTTGTACTCGCCGTTTCTGCAAGGGGAAATTAATATCCGACCTCAAATTTTGAAAAGTCTTTTTTATCAACGAATCGTGAAGACCAACAACTCAAAAAGCTATTGTTGTGCTTGTTTAAACTAAATGGACATGAGATTTCATTCAACGCGATTCCAATACACGGGCATTCAAAAGGAATGATTTTATCCAAAGGAATTTACATAATGCCAAAGCGTAAGGGAATTCAAATCGCTGTCAAATGTCAGCGTACAACTTTAAGAGACTTTGAAAATTTGCATCGAATAAAAATAAAAAAGCAACAACAAACATTTAACATATGTATTCTAAATTGACGTGCTTCAAAAGAGTCGAGAGATCAGTCAGCCAAATCATCTTTATTGTACAACAGACACGGCAAATACCATATGAGAACAAAAGACTTGTCTTCAAAGGTAGATAGCTGCGCTGATGGACATTCAGTCTCGTCATCGGCTCATCATTTCTCATTACTTTTAGGAGCGGGAAAATGTACCAAGATTAATTCAAATCTGCCAATTGAAATTGAACGGTACGGCGACTTTTCTTTCGTTCGAATCCACAGACTACTCGAATATGAAAAGTTTGAACCGCGAGCTTCACGTCCTCAAAATAAAGAAAGGAAAAATTTTACAACCTTGCAGAGAAGTACAAAAAATTTCTCAATTTTCATTCTATCATTTCATTCGGCGGCTCTATTTAATCGCTAAACGATGTCGTAGCCCGACAAATTTTGCTAGCAGCGTATACACATAACTTAATAATCTAAATAAAAGCTTTTAGCGACGTTGCAAAGCAAGATCGCTAAAGGCTTGGGTGTTCTTATTTGTATTTGGCATGCTCGTTGTAGTATCCAAAATTCAAATTCTTCATCTGTACAATATCAATTTCTTTTTCAAAATGTAACATGAACAAAAACAAAGATAAAACAGTTCTATGCTAACCTCACTCTTTTAATTCGGTGAATTTTTACCAGAACGCAGATGACCTTAATTGATTTGTCATGACTGTGAGGTGGCAACCCACCACCGTCAACAATTTATCAATTAAAAATACATTTCTTACAAAGAATATTTCAATCAGACATGCAAATTAAATTACTTTTTCTGGAAAATATTCTCCTCCATCTCTTAATTAACTCTGTTACTATTTAGAAAGATTTTCTTAACCACTAAGATGAAAACAAGTATAATAATGACACTTACTGTTTGTTGCTGTAGAGGCAGTGGCAGCCGGAGTGGCAGGTGCTGTGTATCCCGTTGAATAAGTTGCGCTTTGGGTAGGATTGGACTGTTGATAAGCGGTGCTGGATGCCTGGTAAGTTTTGGCTTGTCCAGTAGTCGTAGCTTGGCGGGCCGTGCCCGTGTAAGCACTGGTTGTACTGTAGGCCGGTTTGGCGGCCTGGTAATGAGTCTCGGTTGTTGTGTAGGTAGCCGGAGCTGCGGCGGGTTGCTGGTAATACGTCTTAGTAGCGTCGTAAGTGGCTGCAGGTGCCGCACGCCCGTAACCGTAGTCGTAAGTCTGGGGTACTGTCCCCGCGTTAGCTACTGGTGACCAAATTAGCCAAGTTCAACGCCAGATCTTATAACATTGCGAGATGCGATGGCTTTTGCGTTTTCGCAGAGAGCAGGAAGAAAGATTGTTCGGCACAGGCCATGCAATCGGTGGGATAAGTTGATGAAAGTACGCGCCGGAGAAACTTTGTGACGGTGATTAACAGTTGGAGAAGCGAAAAGGCAGTTGATAGTTACCGGCGTAGGTCGTTCCTGTGGCAGCTGCAGCTGCAGCAGCTTGATAAGTCTCGTAACTCGTTGCTGCGGCGGCAGCAGGTCTTTGGGTGTACGTGGCTGCTGTGGCTGCTGGCGTTACCGCGTATCCCGGTTGTCCTGTTTGATAAGCGGCAGCGCTAGTTGCGCTGTTTTCAGGGAAATATTCTATTAGAATCGAGTTTATTTGATTACGACGTGTTATGCGGAAGGGAAATGACTGTGCTACGAGGCCTCGTTCGCCCGGAGAAAACGCTCGATGGACGCCGCGAAGATTTTTTAATGGCGGCGAAAAACCGGCGAAGTCTCGCGTGCGTTGTAATTAAAATGGTTATCACATCGTCCGATGATACGAATATCGCACTGCTTTTCGGATCAACCTATCACTATGTATTCGGTTAATATTATATTCAATCGATTTCGTACCCATATTGCGTTCCGCCGTGTGTAAAACCGAAGTAATTATTCTGAGCCATCCTTCCTCGTAGAGTATCCCGGAAAGAAGGACAATGGAGGAAGTCGTTGGGCGTGCCTCAGATCCAAACCCCTATGAACGGGGGGAACGAATTCAACACGCGATTGGGTTTGCTCCTGTCACCCGGTACCGCAATGCCACTTACGACGAGGAACAGCTTTTTATTGGCTTATACTCATGGAGCCGGATAACTTCCTCGTGCAATTATTACGCAGCGCAAATCAACACAACGATTAATTAACCGCAAAATTATACCGAAAAATTGATCGAGAAGCGAAAAAAATTGGTTTTCAACCGGCTCCAATACCTTAAATCCAATTCAATAATGTGATCAAAGAAAGGTTAACATCTTTAGACTATCTATTATCTTCGTATATAAATATGTCATAGTTACCAGTTATTCGATATAAGTAATTCTTCATTACATTATCACTATATTTATCAATCAATACTTTTTTCCGTGGATTATACGGAGAACAATGCATTTTCCTCTGAACATTCGTAGTAAAGAATGTTCAAAATTTCAGAATCTGACCGGATCCATGTGCCGACGCATGTGCAGAAAAGTTTATTTAGCTTATTTATCCGCCTTACCTCGACGTGAAAAATACAAACGTAGTAGTATGGAGAAGTTACAAATTGTCAATTTTCACTTACGAGATCACAGAATTTTTTATTCAACATTCCTGAACAATGTTATAATGTGTGCGTACGTTATACCGGTATAGATAACGTGATGTAAATCGATCGAAGTAATAAATTCCGACCACGATCCCAACAGTGACTGCACCGTCTCAAGGAGTTACACGTGGAGGCACGACTTTACCACAGGTGTATTTAAAAATATCTATTGATGTAGCGTTACACGGGCACAACTCGAGGAGTATTGTCGAAGATTAAATAATAAATATGTCACCTAAATATTCGATTAGCAGTTTTCTTTTTAAAGAGCGTACGTTAGCGTCCAGAAAATTCCCTAAGAAACTCCAAACTGTAAACAGAATCACAAAGTTAACCATCGTCAGGCAGGATTGGATGGGAAACCCATTGACCAAGCATCCAATAATTTTTGATCGTGCGGACCCGCACCCAAACTCATCATGAGTCCGGCCAAATCTCCTCTGTGGCCACGGCCCCGCATAGCGTGCACCACCTTAGCTATGCTGAAACAATCGACCTATTCATTTTTATCTGAATAATTTTAGCAACTCTCCCAACTTTTCACTGCACTTACTTTGCCCATTCTTCCTGTAGAGCAACTAGATTTGCTCTTAAAACTGGTTCCCCGAGCTTATCGTTGTCGAAAGATTTCTCTATCTTGACCAACAGAGTCGGTAGCTTGGTGGGCAGCGTACCGGCCCACCTGATCATATGTGTGTCTGTATTTTCTATCCTATGTTCATTCGGCACGATGTCCAGCCGACAGATATTGGGATTTGGATGAGGAACCGGTACTGATGTATCGACACCTGAATGACATGAATTTTTGGTGTTCAATAAGCAATATTGTTCATGTTATCGTAGACTCACCGATGAAGTTGCATAAATTAGGACCCATATATTCAGTAGCCTGTGTCACAACTCGTCGGCACGCCGCAGGAACCAAATAACTAAGTCCAAACAATAATTCTAGGATCTGGGCCCGTGGGCCCCGCACCAAAACTTGGATTCCCGTCAGACTTGAGTATAAAATCTGTCTGAAGTGATCTTTTCCAAGAACCAGTCGCAAGCCTTTTAATATAGAGATGGGTGATTTGTGAGAGATTTCTGAAAACTCGGGGGCTATTTTTGGCTCTTCCAAGGTGAGCTTTGGGATTATCGGAGACCTTGCGTTCACCAGGGTAAACCCCTCTTCGGTTTCTGTAAAATAATATCCCCCAAGATACAGTTACACAAAGAACATATTTCAACCGTTCCAATAATTACATTTTTGAGCATCGAATCACCTAACCTACCTACCTACGTGATGCTCCAAGTCAAAACTCAATTCATCGTCTAATAAATTCATAGGTAATATCTCTATAAAATGTCTGGCTCCCGCACTGAGTATCCAGACTAACCACATGTGTATCCTGTAAATATTATAACACCGGTACACACTGATGGGTGAGACAACAGTCCTCGTCGAACCAATTGATATTAGCGAGTAAGCACTTATGTTTACCTAGCAAACACGTGCTTCTCATTGGTAATATCGCTGAGGGACCTCGGATGCTTGTTGGAATTAGCTTCGGATCCACTACTCGCGGTTGTCAATCTAGCAGCTCTTTGGGGACACTCTGCTTCGTCGGTGTTATATTTTTTTTCAGATATATCTTGCAATTCTCTAATAAGTTCCCTCAAATTATCGACTAGGAACGGCCACATATTCAGAAGAAATTGTTTGTCCCGCATAAAAACTATAAAACTACACCACCTTTTGAATCCACGGGCCTGCGAACAGAAGAACGAAAATAAACCAAAAAAAAAACAAACGGATGAAAATCTCACTCCATTCTACGATTATCCTTATCATCTGGTGCGTTATTCAAAGTCAGTTTCAACACGTATTTTTACAACACAGTTGCAACACCTTTTGATAAAATTTGAACGAAATAAAAGCAATAAACTGTACATGATAGGGATATTCAATACCTGAGCATCTTTTAAGGTGAACGTTTGACTTAGAACATGGCCCCTGTAATCATCTCCAAAATAGCATATGCCTTCTTTTCCCGGATGAACTTCACAGCTTAAACTCCTGGAATGAACATGAGAATATATTTTTTCAGAATTTCAGCGAGCAGATATGTAAGGTGGAGTGAAATATAAGTATTTACTGTGTTTTAGTACCTTATGCAAGCATATTTTAAGAGACTTCCGATTTCCTGAGTAAGTGGAGATTGTGCAGAAAGAAACGAGGTCCTTGTTTCGTGCTCATTGCTCAAATATTTAACGGAGCCAAGGCTCTTACATCCGTCGCAATTTCGTTGATTATCATCAGGCTGCGGTTGCCTTTGGGTTTCGTTTTGTCTCAAGACATCTTTAGGTCCATAGAACTTAAGGTTTTCCGTACTTTCACTACCGAAACAATTACGGTATGTTTGAGTTGTAAACACCACTTGCGGCCCATGTACTTCGCAGAATGTACATAACGCAATCACTGCGTTCATTTTACGTCAAAAAGAAAGGTATGAGTCCTCTGGAACAGGGGATAAAATTTTTTCCTGTTTACCCCTGATGTCTCTGACATTACCTGGAAAACTTGATATCAGTATCTTTATTTGGCCACCTGAGAGGACGGTAGATATAAAAAATATGAATATGTTTAGCGTGAGGAAATTAACGAATATGATCGAAGAACTCTGTCAGGTGATTCAGATGGTGAAGTAACTTACCAGGTGATTAATAACATCTTTTCATATTTGAAATATGTACATTTGAGAAGGTGGCATAACCTCGTACGCGGATATAGGTATGTAACAGCTAAAGCTGAAAGCCTTATAAAAAGCCTCAAAATCGAATCTAAAATGGGGGGAAATTCACGACGATAAATTGTATTCTCATTTTCGGGTATATCAATTCAGAATCAATGGTGAACTATTCTGCCCTTATTTTCGGTAATATAAATTTCCAAATAAAAGCCAGAGGCGTATGACATTTTACGATTGTTAACCACCACCACCGGACTTGCAGCTGTTTCATTCATAAGCCACGTGACGATTCAAATGCGCGCAAATAAAATTTAGATTTAAAAGGAATTAAAAAATGTATGCGCTATGTATAAAGTGAAAAAGTTGATGAGTTTTCCTCTCATTATTACGTTCTACGAGGGGTGCAAAATTAGTACAGACAAATTAAAATATAAAGATATATATATATATATATATATATTTTGTTTTAATTGTAACAAATTCGGCAGCCACTGGCCAAATTTTTTTTTTTTTCACTACATAGTCGACTACAATTACAATTCATTTATGAATTGCAATACGATTTCATGTGGCAAAAATAAATTAATGGCATCGAAACAGAATAAAAAGAAAACATAAAATAAGAAATAAGAACTGTTAAAAGCCGATTATCGCTGAGATAATAAACTTTTACACACCCAGATTAACAATCTCAACAATAATCGAGCCACGCCATTAATATTATTCAACGCCACATTGCTGCTATAGATGTGTATAGATAAATACATATCTATGCGCATGTATATGCGTATATATGTTTAATAACAATCTTAATGGTATCAGTCTACGAAGTTATACTAGTTATACTTAAAATATAGTTAAATGATAAAATTGTTTTAACAATCATATTGATATCATTTTCAAACATTCTTTTGACGGACAAGCGCTGTGTGTATAAAATACTAATACATACACATTCATGTATAAAGACATATTCGCACAATTGTTCAATAATACCTAATAAATCAATTGCTTTATTTCGTTATTGTTAATTTCTTTCTTTTCTTATTATTTTTCCTCCTTCATTTTTTCTTAATATTTTGTTGGGCATGCAACATTCATTCTACATATATTTTTTTATGTTAAGATAAATCATAATATTTATTGTCTACGTGAAATTGCATTTATTCATGATCCATTTTCTATATCAAATCCCTGTGATGATCAAATTATGTATATAGCGTATGTATTTTTAAAAATAAAGAACGTCATGACGATAGCGGTCGAAATTTTTTCACTTGCTTTAGCAATCAACTAATATGACAAAACACACGACACATTGCGTTCTACAGGATATTAAACAGCGATAAAAAACACTGAAGAAGTTCGAATATTATCTATTACAATATCATGGTTTCAACTCCTCAAAAATTTACTAACAATCAATAAAATTCAACAAATAACAGTTCAATATCCAACGAAATATATTTGCATTTTTTTTTTTTCTTCTTTTTTTGCTACTTCAAAATAAGAAAAAAACAAATAACAAAAGCACCTATTATTTACATATTTGATTTGATTTTCTTCCTTTTCATTAATTATTTTTTTAGATTTTTTTATTTTTTTTTCTTCATTCGTGTGTAAAAAATGGTACTCGTAAAAACTTTTATCGCGTGTAAATTCAATTCTTCTCACCTACCTATACACTTAGGTACGTATAACCATGACGTATTCTTCTTTCTTTCTCGTTTTTACAATTTTCTTTCTATAACTTTCTATACTAGTTATCAAATGTAACTTTAAGACTTTTCGCATCTAATAGAAGTCTCGACTAATGATTTTTGTTTATTATACACTATTGTAAAAGCAACGATATCTTTCGATTGAAAAAAACAAGAATCCAGAAAGATATCGTTAGAAAATATTGCTGATTTTTTTTTTTCATAGTTTTACTTGTTTATTTTTTCCCTTTTTTTTTTCTTGTTTTCGTTTTTTTTTCTGCAAGATTCATGACTATTATTTACTAAATTTCGAATGTTGAATCGATTTTTTGTGCGCGTAATTGTCTTCATGCAAAACATTATTCGTATCGAAATCAACACGCATCTTGATTCATTCAATCGTATCGTTAATAATTTTACAATAATTCAACTGGATATTGCTAATGTTAAGTCCACAAGAGTTTTAAAGGGACTTGGTGATATTGTGGAAGAGCCGCTTACCCCACCAAGACTCTAAATCGAATGGTTTGAAGTCTGAAATTTTATGATTAAATTACTTGTAATGAATTCATCTGCATGAATATTGAAGAGAAATTTTTAGCAAACTGGCTCACACGAACAATTTGTATCCGCAGAATAAAAGTTAAAAAAACTATTCTCCTGGTACTCTTTGGATTAAAAAAAAAAGACTACTATGACCTCGACACTACCCCTAGCAAGCTCTAGGATAATGCGTAAAACTTAAATAACAGAAATTTGATTACAGCTGGTCGGTGGTAAACTTACCCTGTAAAATAACGTTAGGTTCTCCGTCGTTGTAATAAACTATGGATCCTGCACCTAGAATGAATTGTATTAAAACGTTATTTGAGTTGGTTGCAAGACATGATAGAAAAAAATGATGGCAAAAATATTAACGGTAATTTAACTGCTCACTACAAGGCTCCGAGCATTCCGAACCATCGGAGGACTCGCCATTTTGAGTGCTGACTTGGCTCCAAGCTAGAAACAAATTATGTGTAATGTTGAATGGGAAAAGTAAGACTATGGAGAAAAATACTCAATAAGTTGGCTCCTTTTTAAAATCGTATGCTAAATACATGCGTATAGACTCTTCATTGTTTTACTTCTGCATAATGAAGAGCAGATAAGCACAGGGTATAGGTTACAGACCAATGAAATATTCAGTGTTACAGACCCCCTAGTGTGAAAGTGGCGCCATGTACTAACCAGATATAAACTTTGACTTGCCTTGAAAAACTATAAAGAGAACAAAAAAATGTACAGAAAAAAAAACATGGTTTGAATATTACATTCGTAGACGAACTTGATGAGCTCCTCGTGTTGTGGAGTAATTGCTTCATGGTTCTGCCTCTGAGAGCTGAATTTTGATTTTCCATTTATGTGGAAGACCGGCTTAGGAACGTGACTGAATCATAAAAAATGTACAGAGATGTAAATTAGAATTAGTTCTGAGAAATTCAAGGAGTTTGAATGTATGAAATTTAAAATTTCAAAAGTACATAAGATTTTTGGGTATTGCATCATTTCTAGTTTGCTGATCAGTATCTTAAAAAAAGTTCAAGGATTCAGAGAATATTGGTTGATTAGATGAATATACCTCGGTTTTCATGAACCGAACGACTCGAATCGGATAATCAAAATAGTTCACAGGTAAATTTCATTGATATAATTAGTTATCAATGGTACCGCCTGAGAATGGGACGTGAGTTGCTATGGGAGATGGCTTGTTACAAGCATTGCGTAATTGTGATATTAGAATAAATGGATGAATGATCATTTAGTTAGAGGCAACCAAGTACTTATCAATGGTATTACAACATTCCATTATTGATTTGGCAATATTATAAGGAGATATCGTAATGAATTAAAAATTAACTTACTTGACAACATCGTGATTATCGTCAGGATCTGATTTTCGCGTAAGGTCACGCAATGTTTCGAGTCTCTCCAAGTTCTGGCTAATACCTGAAATAAGAATGTTGTATAATATGTCCAGTTCAACATGTTGACAGTAACAATAAATTTAATCATGAACAAATTATTCTACCTCTGCGTGTTTTTGCTACGATTTTACTAGGTCCCTTCGAGACGGTGTACATGATTTTAATTTCGATTAAAAAAACACTCACTTCAAAGTTCGGTAAATCGGTAGATAACTGGAAACACGAGACCAGCCTAGCAGAAGCTAACCGGGCTTAAACACATACCAATGAACTCACAATCGGACCTATCGTGCGTCGTCAGTCGCGAAGACCAAGATGGCAAAAACGAGCTCACGAACTTCCTGAAAACCAAGAAAACCTTCCGAAACCTTCTCGCGAGGGCCATCTAACGTCCAAATTGTTAATCCACACACGATCACCATCGCAACAATTCTCAACAATGCGGCCTACGCCTAATTTGAAATTATCGAAACTAATTGTGCATTATTGAATAATTGAAATGTTTTTCCTTCTTTCTGGCGCCCATTTTCTGGAGTTTTTCTAAAACAGAAGAAAATTACATACGTATTATGTTCGTTATTCGAACAGAGAGAATAAAAAATCAAAAGTATTTATTTCAGATTTCATTTGTAGTTCACATCTACCCGCACAATAAAAGTATACGTATAATCAGTGAATATTTTATTATTACAAATCGCTCAGATACATTTAGTTAATAGCAATCGGATAATAATTAATACAGATAAATCATCGAATTATATTTAATGAGAATTTAGCACTTTATCTTTTAAAACCTGTTCCGTCGAGTCATTTTTTAACAAAAAAAGAACTTGAATTCATCCATTCCCAATTTTGATTACAAGTAATAATACCCCATCCGAATCTATTCGGACGTCTCTTTCAACAATAAAACATAATATTCACGCAGATGCATTCAAATTAAACTCATTCATGTACAATTATTTTCTATTTTGTACGAACAATCGCAACATCACGCAATCAAGGTATTACCAACAGGAGTCGGTCACTGAGAACGTAAAATAAAGTGATAATCCCACGATAATGTCTTTTTCTTTTTAACTTAATCACAACAGATCTAATTTCTCAGATGAAGTTGACAGGCTTGCGAGTATGGGTGTATTAGGACAACAAACTCATCAACCTAATTTTGAGTTACTGAATAAAACTTAAATTTCTCGTTGGATCCGAAATTCTAGAAAAAAAAAAACAATTTTGACACAACCGAAAGGACAAAAATAATAATAATCATCGTCAATGAAAAAGAAATACTCAAGAAAAGTGCCAAAAACCAGTTGATTGATTATGAATATCTCAAAGCAAACGATGTAACCAGAGAAAAAAATTTTCCACCATTTGAGACAATCTTCTTCTATTCTCTTTAACTTTTTCTCTCATAAATCTAAATTAATACTATCCCTTGATAAGCGATAAAATTTCACATAACATGATTTCTAATAATATAATGAAAAGAAGAGAAAAAAATAATTGTTTTCTTCACGCTCTTGCTTCGCGTTTGAAATGGTACCGGAAGTAGGGGATCTTGGGTGAAATTTTTTATGCAAGTAAAAAATTGTATTCTAACATTATCGATAAATTGAAACCAGAAGCCGTCAACCATTTACACACTATACCTAGTTCTCTTCAATAAGATTCTTATGTTCAATAGATCATTTTTCCAATGACTTCTGTCAATATATATATATCTATCTATATCTGTATATATAGATATATACGTATTTATACATATGCCAAAAATTCATAGTTCAAAATAATAATATTAATAATAACCATAAATATATACCTATATATATAATATTTCTATAAATTAGTTTTCTCTTTTTCCAACTTGAGTGTATCCTATGCGGTGCTTGCCAATCAAGTGTGTGGTGTATTGTTTTTTTTCCTTTTTTTTTCAAATTTTTTCCGTTTTTTTTTTCTTTCGTAGTCTTACGTTTGATTATTAATAATAATTTAATAATTGAAAAAAAAGATATACTTGTTTTAACGTAATCGTAGTTAGGGAATCAAACCGTTATTTATTGACGTAAGTACGTAGAAGCATGAAGCAGTCTCTCTCGCTGGGCTGAACGAAGATCCCTGAAGGCAGAATAATCGGGGCGTCGTTATGGTAAAAAATACAAATAACATTACACACCGAATTATCCGATTACCTCTAGCTTGCCTAGAGAGCAAACAGGGACTTGTCTTGATCTTTATTTATCTGACGCTGCGACGTGGTGTTGGTCGTTGTCGTCGTCGTGGTAGAAGGAAGGGTGGGCAGGGCCTCGGCTGCTGCTGCACGCTCGGCTAAAAATCTCTCAAATTCGAAGGACGTCAACGATTCCTGGTCGCCCTGGGCGCCCGGCTGCAATTTCAAGATTGAGAGAAAAGAAAATAATGAAAATACCGGGCGCGGTAAAGCGCAGAATTTTTGCGGACGGACTAGTAGAGTTGATAAAAACGTACGTGAAAGAAGGAAAAAATTGGATAGACAACTTTTTTCAGACAGATTTTTCAACAATGCTAAAACACAATATGCGACGTGAGGGCGGAAGGACCGCAGAATGGATGGCACGAAGTGCAAAAGAATGGAAAGAAAAGGATGACGATAAAAAAATGCACGGCCCACTCACCGTCCGATCCAGCCAAGCAGCCATTTCGTTGAATTCAGACTCTTGGTTTAGCTGAGCAACAGAAGAAAACAAACATTCAGCGAAACGAAATACAAAGGCAAGCGGTAAAAATAATCACAAATAACGCTGAGAACGATCGAAAACGTGACGTGGTCTACCACCCCAATGAAAAAATAATTTTCTCATCATCGACGATCGCACTTGACTTGAAACACGGATAACAAAATATACATATACAAAAAAAAAAAAAAAGATCACAACGGCAGGCACGAAGAAAATAGAGCTACCTATACACCTGGTAAGATATCTAAATCTGAAGAGTGTTCCTGTGGGAAGAAAAAAAAAAACCATGCAATTAGCAGCAGCAGCGTAACGTGGCAAAATTATTGGGTTTCTATCGGTCTATTACCTGGAATTAAAATAATAATTTAGTGGATATTAAGCGGGAAAAACTGATGCAATATTTAACGCATTATTTAACGCATAAGCAGGTAATTATGACGTACAGCTGTTGTAGGAGCGACGGTGGTCGTGGTCTGTGTAGGATGGTTAGGGTTATTTCGGTTAAGGATTGCCGAGCTCAAACTTCCTCCGCTCACCTGCTGTTCCGCATTATCCTCGTATCTGCTCCCACTGTAAAAATGACGGAAATTTAATAAGCCGGGGCAGTGATCGTTTATAAAATGTCAGGCAACTCGTAAGTATGCCCGCCAAATAAAAAAGCATGCAGCTATTTCGATACCTGTTTTTGGTCGTTTCATAAGTAGCATTGCGAGACTGTGCAAACATATCGAATTCGTCGTGATCACCTTCTCTTTCCTTTGGTTTTTCTTTCCGTACTTCACTCTCTTTGATCCCGTCACCCAACATACCTGGTTATGGATGAAACAGATGACGGTTTTATTAGTAAACTTCGCTATCAAAAGTTTAGGAATATCCAAGCGTTCTTTTACGCTTAAAATATCAAGGGGGCTACGCGATTTTTGAACAATTATGGGAAGAAAGGTTACAATCTGTCAAAGAATTTCCCAACAAAGGGGTTAGTTTCGTAAAAATACGGTTTAGTCATTTTTTAAACTTACTGATGCTCGCCAATTCTCTTTCCAGGGCATCCGTTCCATCTGATAAGTCGATTAGTGATTCAGCTTCGCGTTTGTTTAGCAGAGGATCGGCATTAACACGAGCAATATTTGGTGGTTGGCCGATAGTCTGTGCCAGTATGGTACTGGCAGGTGTTGCCTTATTTTTTGTGTATCGTGTATAGCGCAGAAACAAGTTGTTAAGTTCATCGTTAACTCGAAGCAATTCAGCTGTCATTTCATCATGCGAGAGCTTACCGATTAATTCGACAACTCGCTCTTGCATCGCTTTACACGTGGAATGTAGCTCCTGGAATTTAGAAGAACGATAAATAAAAATCATCGACTATGACTGCAGAAATCGATGTAACGCTCATCGGCAGGATAACTGGAACCTTTGCTGAACCGAACATAAAAATGACAGAAATAATTATAGTTGTACCGTAAGTAGTTCCAAGTCAGCTGGATCTGGTTGCTGATTGGCCGTTTGATTAGGATTAGTTAGATGAGTCAGCATCTCGGCAAGGACACGCATATTGCCTTGAACAACATCCAACTCGCTCTGTAGTTTGGCTAGTTGAGGTTCGGTGAGCTGAGCCGGCGCACTGAGTCCTTGTGTCGCCAACAACGGAGGTGGTTGTTCGCTTACCGGAGGAACTGCCGATGCTGCAGTTGGTTCGCTTCCCGATACGCTCTGTCATGTGATTTTATGTCGTTAATGTACAGTCGACACAAAGACGGAGAAATGAAGTTTAAACAAAAGAACACATTACGACTTTATCTGTGAGTCCTTATCAGATTCAACGTAAGATTATAAAAATAAAAATAGATGTCTGCGATCAATGAATGATCCAGGAAACTTGGTAAACAACTTATCAGATGTCATAAAAGCATTGTCTGAGCTTGCGAGATGAGTTGATGATATTTCCTCTTCAAAGAAAGATTCAGAGATATCGAATGGATCAATCCAAATTTGTTCTATTTACCCGTTGCGGTGTAATTATTGGGGCCATGGCGTCGAGGTCGGTCATAGGGAACTCTATTCCCTTTTGTTTAAGCTCTTGATAGACTTGCACAACTCCTTGAGTATGAGGTTGATGTCGAAAAGTTTCGGCCCAAGCTTGGATGAGACTTAAAACTTTCTCTTGAACGGCTGTAGGAGGCTCATTCTTTGGACCAATTAATTTAACCAGCTCCTGAACAAACTCTCTTGAACAAGTCAGTGCATGGAAACATTTGCCGCAATTTTTAACACACGTTTCTAGGACCTGGAGATTTCATAAATTACAATGCGGTGTTGTTAAGACATTCTAGTTTTTTCATTTTGAAATTACATTCATCTCAACAGTAGTATCGCAAATTGAGATGTATTTACTCACGGTAAGTGTATACATAACGATGGTATAGTTTTTGCCGGCTGCCTGATTCAGCCTCCGTCTAATAGCTTTAACAGCGTCTCGAGGTCCATCTTCTGTTTCGTTGATGATGTCGCAAATTTCCATATTAAGCGCCCAATTCTCACTCGGCAGACTTCCATCTGTGGCTTGTTCTACAAATGTAGAATAAGAATAAAATTTCAATTGTCAAACAGCGACGTTAATGTCAACGGGGATTTTAGTTGTCATTTGGACTTGAAACAGTAGAGATTTAGTTAGTACATAGTAGCCTAAAAATAGAAATTAAAACTGTTAACAAGATCTTCTTTGGAGTCAATTAGATACACGTGTGAGTGTCCATTTGCGAACAGATGATTACGTAACTTAATTGTATTCCAAGTTATATGTATATTTGATGACTAACAATGTACTATCGTCAAAGACGATTTGCCACAACAATGATTTCCTGGCTCAGTGATAACCAGAAGACAACGGTCTCAGACTCGCTGTCAGACAACATGGATGATGCATGATCCGGCTAATTAAACGTTCCGCTACTGCTTATGATAATTAAGACAATTAGTGAGGCTCGTTAGTAACGAACCCAAAAAGATGTTAGGTTTTGGAATAGAAAAAACGAGTGCTACAACAATCCGATGCACTGGATAGAAAATAATCAATAAAACAAAAGCCTTAAAAAACTCGCTATGAGAATACTATACGGTATTGAACGTTCACGTAATTCGTCGATATGCGGCGGTAAGCTGACAAGTATTTAAAAACGCTCACGTCCGTAACAATTAAGACAGTCTGCATATATGGCGAAATATGAACCTCACCTATTCTCTGACCAACTGGCGTCGAAAATGGATTCACATTGACACCGAAAAAAGACATATTTATCCTCCGGTTTTCACTGTTACAGCTTGACACTACCTCTCGCTTCACTGGCTTGTCAGTTACTGGTTGTGGATTAATCGGTGAATTGTTTTTGATCAATATTTCATCAAATTTTTACATTGACTCTAAGGAAGAACCACGAAAACCTGATAATCATATGACACTGCGGAGTCCGGAGTGCGGCTAAACGTCAAATCATGTTATTTCTCCCCGACCATTGGTTCCATTTTCCGTGACGTGCTATTTTAATATAGCTCGCGATTGGCTCGTCGTCGAAATGGCGACAGCGAAAAAGAACAAAAAAACTCATAACGAGAAATACTACGTCAAATATTTTGGAACTACGCGCGCATTCAAATGCCTTTGCTACATAAATATGGAGAGAAAATTCAATGTCGTACAAAATTCAGTTATCGTTTCTATGGAAACGAGTAAATACGAATCTTGGCTTGACTCCACTTTTAGATAACATTAAAGTACGCTTTACTGCTGCAGGAACATAAAAAATGGTCAACGATAGTGAGGAACCGACGATACTGCAAGAATCCGCAGAGCCTGGTGTTATAGATCAAAAAATGCTGGTTGCTCTAATAATTGATCAAGGACCGAAGAAGGAAGCTGGTAGATTATTCGTAGAAGATGGAATCAACCTTGACGAAGTAACAGAAATTAGAATTGAATTTCTTAGTAAGATCTTCGATGCAGCCGCTAGAATCTGTTCTCATTTTCCATTGTCCAAAAGCATGATTCAATTTTCTTTTTGTAGATATACTGAACATCGATCATCTATGGTTAATGAAGAATTTAGTTAAATTGAAACTGAGCAATAATAGAATAGAAAAAATAGAGAACTTGGATGTTTTGGTAAACTTGAAAGAGTTGGATCTGTCATTCAACCAAATAGAAGCCATGGAGAATTTGAATCACCTAAAATGTTTGGAGATTCTATTGTTGTATGAAAATCAGATAACTGTCATTGAGGGTATCGACGATCTGAGTAATCTCACCATCTTCAGCATCGGCAATAACCATATCAATGATTGGGAGCATGTAATTCATCATTACTATCATTTTATATCTCAATTCAACATGATGTACATAAAGCAATATTAACAAGAACTGGACATCAATACAGGTAATGTACTTGAGAAAGTTGAAAAAACTGCGGAGCTTAAACATAGCTGGAAACCCTTGCCTGACTCAGGAAGGATATTTGGACTACTTGTTGGCATTCCTACCGCAATTGGTTTACCTTCAATATAAAATGATAACTGCAGAAGAACGACAAGCTGCAACAGATAAACATTAGTAATTTCAATCATATTTAATTTGAGGATAAATTTACAAAAAGTTTTTCTAATCGATGTTCCATTGCTCCCACTCTAGCCGAGCCATTAGTAATTTGTTGGAAATCGAAGCGAAGGAACAAGAAGATTTAGATAGACGAGCAGCGTTCGAGGCAAATGTCGCACTGCTCTCCATATCTTACGTTGAATATCTTGACGGAGATTATTTGTTCAACAAAATGTTTGAACGAGACAAAGGTAAGCGACAGAAAAAAAAACTGTCGATTCTTTCTCTAGAGCAAAATCATTCGTTACAGAGGGCAACGACCTCCTCACGCTCAGCGAAGATGCACGATCCGCTTACGCCGAATACAAAGTGAAATTCATGGAACTTAGCAAAGATTTATACGAGCTGGGACTTGCCGAACAAATTCGAAGGTCTAAGGAAATAAAAATGTTTGAAGATTTGGTCACTAAAGGGGAAGATGATATTCAAAAGGAATCTCAAATGTGAGTTGCTAAGGAGAAGTTTTTACAAAATTGACTTACCACAATTTCATATCCCCTCAACATTTGGAATGCAGTATGATGGATGAAATAATGGACAGAAAAGCCGAAATATTAGCAGATGTAAAAGAACTGATGCAGTCGATAACAGAGGAGTTGGAAACAGAAGTGCTCAATGAGAAATTAGAGAAGGCTCGAAAGCTCTCCGAAGACTTTAGCGAATTGGTAGCCAGGACTTGGACAAAACTTATGCACAAAGAAGTTATTCTCCACGAACAGATGGAGGTGTGTATTGGCTAATTTAGCGCTGCTAAATTATTGACACTGCTGCAGCTGTTGAGATACTATCCATAATATTTGCATACAACCAATAATATTTGAACTAATCAGTGAGCGATATTAAATAATGTAATTAGCTGCGATTGCCCTGAACCCATTCAACTCTTTTTGCAGGATGTAAACGAAGTGTTCAAACATCGCATGACAGATATGGTCGGCTCGTTCCTAGAAGCGGCTCAAAATACATTTTCTTTAATGAGAAGCCTCGAGGCTGATTACATGGATAATATTGCTGGAATAGCTACCGTCGTCATGAATGCGAACCAAGGAACCGACGACAGCAAAATGTCCCCCAGTCTGATAGAAATAATTGGCGACAAGGATATATTGAGCAACAATCTGGCTGCGTCTCACGATTTACATCTACAGGTGTGCTGAATATATAGAGCTAAAAAAATATTTACACTTCGAAAAATCGACTATTTATTCTCTTTTATTTTGTACCAAGGTAATCGACGGACGTGAGGATCGTTTCATAAGCCGACTCAACACTTGGTTGGAAGAAAAAATCGTAAAGCTGGTAGAGTGAGTATCGTAAAATGTGACGCGGAAGTGCAATCTATTTTTTTTTGAGATAATACAGTTTTTTCGATCTTCACTTCTACTTTTAGGGACGAGAGTAACAGAAATCGCCAGAAGGTGTTGGAAATATCGCATTTTCTCGAGTGTCAGCGTGAAGAATTCATCGCGTTGCAATTACAACAACCTTTGTATGGAAAAGTTGAGGATACCGACGTCGCCGCGGTACTGGAAACGTAATTTGTGAGCACGCTAGAATAAATTTACATGAAATTCTTTCATTATTCATTCATCGATCATACTGCACCCGAGTTCAGGCGTGACTGGATAAAAGTAGATCGAGTATTGGCAGGTTTTGTGATATTTTTTATTATTGACATTGTACAAATGCGATATTAAGAATCTGGTAAGAAAATATTATCCGATTCAACACTTACAATTACTTCATATTACCTTCAATTCCGTAGGAAGCCTATTTGATTATATTTATATGTGTATACGATTTATACCTTTTAATAATTTCACTTCTTTTTCAACGACTGGATGTACAAGTCCAGGTTCTTTTGTACTTTCGGTTGTTCTAAGAAACCGATGAATGTTTTTAGGTCCTGGTCCCGATTCTTCTCAAGCCAATTCAGGGCTGCCTCTCGCACCACCCTTTTTGTCACAGTTCGGGCATCAGCTGCGGAGCGAAATTTTTTCAGTAATGAAATTCAGAGTAAAAATATACCTAGTTTGCCTCACGATGCTTACGTGCTACTCTAGCAAAGGATCCGATGTACTTTTCACAACTGACAATTGCATCGGCTTTGTCCTTGGCTAATTCATCGACCAGACCGATTTTAAGAGCGTCTTCCGGTGAGTAAAGAGCACCTCTATCGAACAGTTGTTAAAGTTTATGTTATGCGATCATTATTGAAGTTGAAGATTACATGAAAATAATTATTACTGCAAAAGGGAGATTTCCGCCCAACGATGACCGATGGTGTTGATGATCGTGTCTTGGAACCATTTCGGAGCAACAATCCCAAGCTTTGTTTCGTTCAATCCTATTGTATGCTTTCCTTCAACAAATGTTCGGTACTCGCAAGACAAGGCAAGAAGACAGCCACCGGCGGGACTTGCACCCTATGATTTATGTGAAATAGTTCAGTTGCGACACGAATATTACTGGATAATATTTTCAACACGTTCTCAGTTTCTAATTGGCATGAACGCACGTTGATCGCAGCTGCGGTAGGGAGTCCAGTACCGTATAAAGTGAGCCAAAGGTCTTGTAACGTCCGCCAAAAAGTTTCCGCTCGTTTTATATCTGGTTTGTGCATTTCCATAATATCTAATCCAGCTGAAAATATCGAGGGTAGCGAGGAGGTGAGTATCACACCCCGGCATTTACTTTTTTCTAGTTCTCGAATGCTGTAATTTAATTCGGTAATTAATTCCAAATTCAGACTGTTCACTGGAGCCTTGTTCATCGACACCGTGGCGATACCTGTCAGACAGTTTCAGTGCAAGCAAGTGAAAAGAAGTTCTATGTTTACAGGCCATTAGTCATAAAAATGCAATTGTTCACCTCACCTGTCTTATCATTCACTACAATATCGACTAGTTTTGTAGCAGACGTGTAGTTTCGTAGCAACGGAGCTGCTATGCCCTTAACAATTTGTTTTCCCAAGACACCCATCGCTGGACGAAAAATAAATTTTATCGAGGCTTTTAATTTCTCTCAATGTTATTCATCGGTATTAATATACCAGTACTTACCTAGAGATCTCGACATGTTGAAGTTGGTCTTTGGTAAAACCAGTGGAATTCTTCACCTTTTTATTCGTCTCACTGCTTATGTAAGTCCCAAATCAACCGGATTAAACTAATCTTCGTATCAAAGTTCACAACAGCAGAACGAGTGCTTTTGTGTGAAAAAAAACCACTCGAGTGAAAGTTGATACGACCGTCAACAATACCCTCCGACTTATCGTACCATTAGCAAAGAAAGAGGATCAGAATGGCTCACACTCTTTGACCTACGTTTGCATACGAGTATCAATATTTATATGAGACGATTATACGCATGATAAAATTACGATTGTGTCTCGCCAACTTTGGGCCTCTAACATAACAAGGGTAGAGGTAGTCCAACCTTTAACCAGCAAGTCCAACAGAACATAACGGTGGTGAAGTACACTGCACATTGCGCATGGCGAACACGAATTCAAATGGAGATGAATGCGTTGATTCGTGGAATTCTCTGTCTGTAGTCGATATCAAAACTTTTGATTTCGCTTTGATGGATTGAATTAATTTCCGTTGTTCGTTGATGATAAATAATCCCACCTTCATTTTGAATTTTTGATAAATGAAGAGTGAATATAGAAATAATTACTCACCCAGAAGTTATGGAGATCGAGGTATACTCATAATTTCGTGAACACTGCACAGTAGAAAGATTTTTAACAATTCATCCCTTGACAGCCTCTGGTTACAATTATTCTTTCAATAAACAGAAAACTAAGAGGATCGGGTCTACTACAAACTAATAAAAATGAAAAGCGTCGCGCTCGATCGTGGGGGTTATTCGGACCAGACGTCGGCCCAATTCCATCGTAATTTCACAAAAATTAAAAATCACGATCGAATTAATATCGATCGTCAGAAATTTTTAATAAAAGCTCGACGAAATTGGGCCCACGTCTGAAGACCTACTGTAGACCAAAAATTTTTGCTGAAGACTCCGACGTCGGGATTGTGACGTCAACGTTACGGAGGGAAGAACAAGCCCGCCACATTCGAACTGCATCGATAGATCAAATCGAAGTAGAAGCGTATCGATCGTGTATCTTCAATCGAGATATCGTTAATTTATCTGGTGGTGTTTGAGAAAAATGCGCTTGCGCGAAACTTGAAAACTGAGATATTTTGTTTGTTTGACTTTGGATGTCGCACCAAGCGATCGTTTTCACATAGCTTCCATTATTTGTCTTCCTTCCATTCTAAAAAGCTCAACGGTTTTGTTCAGTATGCGATGATAGGAAGAAATTGTCCCCGTAACAATCGAGTCGCATCTCGTGATCTTCAGGAAATTCACCGACTGGCGTAATATTTGAACATAACCGCTCCACCAGGTATCTTGCAAGCTGAGTAGAGATCATGGATTGCGATGATATATTGCGCCATGTGTGCGAAGTGATGAAAAGGATTTACATTCATTCGTACAAGGGTGCGTTTTGTCACCTTCAAAACAATTAATACCTCGTGACCTTCCAAACTCATCCGATCAACAATGACATAATAACAATTGTCGAATTTTATTGGCAGACGAATTCAACGACATCAGTGACGACTGTACACTGTCATCTACAGAGGACGGTGTACCAATTCGAAAATTATTCATTGGCAATCTGGCCCAAAGGGTGAGTACATCAGCTACTTATCGGGGAGCTATTTCGAACATGTTATCGTAGATGATACCCCCATGACTGCACCAATCACATCGTGGTTACTCATTATTTACCTCGATACCATTTAACAGACGACTGTGAAAGATCTGCAGAACGTTTTTTCAAAATATGGTAAACTCGATGGCTGCTTTTTGAAACGAAATTCTGGAAAAAGTAATTATGCTTTTGTTACATTCAGCACAGTCGACGACGCCATGAAGTAAGTTGTTTCACGTTTATACAGGTTTCTCGGTGTCAACTTTGGTAACAGAATTCTTTTTTCATCTCTTAGAGCCAGGCATGACGGCAATCGCAAAGAAATACATTTACATAATCGAGATTTGAGGGTGATGCCAGCTGACTCGTGGCATCAACCGGATAATGTTGAAAATCAAAGAAGTCTACTAATCACAAAAGGAAAAGCAGCAAATAATATGGAAACTGGTTCTACGGACTCATGTTCATCCCCAACTAAGGAATTAATCGACGACGATTCCCCGATACAAAAATTAAACGACGACTGCCTGATGCATATGTTCCTTTATCTGCCAATTAGTGACAGAGTAAGAATTGAAAGAGGTATCTTTTACGTTCTCACATATTCATAATTGATAGTTTCGACCGCCCGATCTCCTTAATAGAAACAAATAATGCTAACCCTGTTCACATTGTTGCAGTATGCAAGCGCTGGTACGCTGTGAGCCAACAATCCTGGCAGGCTGTGAAAAGACTGGACTTGAAACTATCTACTTGGGGCTTCTTTTCTGAGAAAGGAGTTCAAGGTGTCAACACTTCGGTCTTGCGTAAAGTTTTATTACGCTGTGGTCGATTTCTAAATCACGTCGATCTTTCTCAATCGTCTAATTGTCCGTTACGTCGAAGTACACTAACCAATGTTGGCAAATATTGTCCCAACCTTCAAAGCTTGGACACTAGATCCCTAAATATTTCTTCATCCGGGGTTGAGAAGTTAACTCTAAACTGTGGAGATATTAGAAAACTGATCATAGGAGCCAGCACAAGTTCCTGTGACAACGACTTGTTGAAATTGTTTGCGAAGAATACAAAATTAAAGTACTTGATGATAGCGCAAAACTTTTTACTCAACGGAAAATGCTTGACGTGGCTACCGGCTCAGGGGATCGAAGAAATTCATCTGGTGGAGTGCAACGCAATCACATCGTGTCATTTCTCCAATGTAATTTTCTAACGTTATACTTTCAAATTTAACAATGAAAAATCGCATTTATTTTTATATACTTTTAAAACAGGCCATCCGGGAGTTCTCCACTCTAACTACCTTGGCAATCGACAAATGTGTGAGTCTCAATGACACAGCCATTCAAGCAATCTCATGTCTCGGGAACAGCTTGAGGAACCTAGAAATCACTGGCTACTTTCCACTATTAACGACGGCTGCAATGTCTGATCTCGCAAACCTGGGTAATCTGGAGAGATTGAATGTTGCATGGAATCCAGTAGTGACGAACAAATTTCTAATAGCTTTAGCTACGCAGCGAGTTCCGATCAAGCACATCGATATCACCGGTGAGTCAAAACTGTCCGTATTTGAGGTTGACAGATATTCTAAACTATTATTTTGGCGTGTACAGGTTGCAACGCCGTTTCGGACGAAGGATTAGCTGCGTTATGGTCGTTGCATCATCTAAATAAGTTGGTGATGAGTTACATGGGTTTAGTGACCGACGACGCTCTTGCCCAGATGCAGCAGTTGAAATATCTGGAGTGTCGGGGTTGTCCGGGCATTCAGGACGAAGGTGTGAGCACGATGATCCTGCTCTGCTCTCAGCTGGAATATCTGGACGTGTCCGGTTGCGATCTTATATCCAACGAAGTATTAGAAGTTGCCATAAAAGAGACAAAGGCCAGAAAAAACAATACGATACTCAAGATGATAGTCGGTGGGACGTGCGCCACTCCTGAGGATCTTACGGAGATATCTCCATTGTTACAAATAGTAAACGTTGACTTATCCGACACTCACAAAAGGCCAGACTTTGACCACGGTGGATTTTTCCCCTCCGAAGACGACGACATCGACCAAGATTCTGACGATCTCTTCGACCAGTTCGACGGATCCATCGAGTACGACGATTATGATCTCGAACCCGAGTGGGACCAGGATGACTTTATGAGCGGTATGGACGTCTGGAAGGTGGTGTAACTTATTTCTAGATGATAAGCTTATGGCTAAGTGTTCAATAATATCATATGTCCTAATTTATAATATACAACGTGCTAAGATGTTCACGCAGTCAGGTGTGTGTAAGTGATAATGGATATTCTTTGTACGATACTTCGAATCGATATAAGTGTTTGATGAAACCACGGCAGCGTCGAATTTCAGACCTTCTGTCTGAATTCATAAGTATTATACTTACTAGACATCCCTTTGTTTCCATTTTTTTTTCTCCTCATTTTTATCCAATCACTCGATATTGTGAGATACTGAATAAAATACTGATCGGCTCACGTGACTGAACCTTTGTTATTTCAAGAGTATATCATTAATTTCGATTCGTATTTATGTTTGGTGATTCTTTTCTTTTTTCGATTCTTTCTCTTTGTTCCCTTAAAATATAATACGTACATCTCTTAACGGAACTGGAAGAATGCGTCACGAATGCGTGCGTATTCATAATATTATATTTCCTGAATTCGTACACAAAAAAAAAAAAAAAAAAATGTTCAAACGTGAAAAGAAAGAAAGAAAAAAAAAATCACAATGAATGTGTAACACTTGATCTTTCGTTTTTATTATATTATATATATATATAATATAATGCGTACAGTGTGTATTAATCTAAATTCAATATAATAATAATAATGATAATAATAATAATAATAATAATAATTCATTTCGATTTTCGGCAGACATCGATAAAAATATACCACCGTCTACACTATTCCAACTTCCTATAAATATTACTTTTTCTTCCTATTTATCATATTTTTCGTTTTGTTTTACCTTCTTCTTCTCATTCTTCAATAGTAATAATAGTAATAATAATAATATAATACAGTTTATAGATATTTTTTTTTTGCGTGGGTATGCTTCGATGGCAGTAGAATATATTAGAATAATATAATAATATACATTACACACATGTATAACAACTCGTGACGCGATGGCATTTTTCGTTTATTTACTTTCTTCTTGATTTTGATTTTTATATTTAATTCAATTTTCTCTCTCTCCGCCCGGCGGTTTGATTCAGTCGAAATATTTTTGCGTTCACGTTGGTGGATTTTAGTTATTAGTTTACGATTAATTAAATATCTAAAAACATGCTGCATATACATGACACGCAATTTATAAATATTCAAGCTAAGCAAAGCGAGAACGAGTGGAAACGTATAACTACGTAATATATTTTACTGTTCATTTTCAATTTCAATTTTGTTTTTTTCTCTCTTTTTTTTTCTTTTCATAAGAAATAGACCATAAAATACTACGTTGCGATATTTTCATATCGTATTATGCGATTTGTCAGCAACATTTACATTGGTATAAATTGACGATTGAAAAAAGTTTTATTTGTTTGCATTTTTTTCTTTTACGTACAGTTTATACCAAATAAAAATAAAGACGGAGGAGATAAGCTCGACGTAATGAATGGAGATTTTTGTAATGATAATAAAGAATTTTCAACATCGTTATACCGATTCAGACTTTTTACTATTTTTTTTTTTACTCAAACAAAAAAAAAAATCAAATAATAAAAATCAACAAGAAAGAAAAAGATACAAGGAAATCGGTTTCATTAATTATTTTTTTTTTCTCACCGAAACGTGACTGAAATTTTGTTGGAAGAGTGAAGAAAAAATGAAAGAAAGAAGAAACAAACGTCAAATTTCAATTAATCTCGCTTGGCGTCAAACAACTAACTTTTTAGAGTCTGAACTTTGAGTTATTATTAAATGATTATCATTGATTAATAAATTTTTTTTTCCTTCTATGCAGTACATAGCTTAACAGGTAATTAGGCTACGTTATATATCACTTGGTGGTAATACTAATTATGCACATTGATAAATCGTACTTCGGAATGTGCGCGTACGTTGATCGAGTGCCCGTAGGATTTCGGGGAGTAAATCCTATTTATTTATTTATTTATTTTTTTTTTGTTATTTCTTTTGTTAAGCAAAATCAAAAATGTAATACCCAGTTACAGTTATAGTTTAGTAGGAAATATAAAAATTATTGGTTGAAAAATCCGGTGAGTTTTAAGCCAAACCGGAAGTGGCCATATTCCTAGCTACCTCAAATGCCATTTATCTAGGAAGTGTAATAAGTTTTTTTTCTTCTTCACTTAATTTCAACCAATATTTGAAAAAAAATAATGATAACTATATTTTTGTTTCTTTAGTTATTTTTACGGGCTTATTCATGATAGATTATACACAATGACATTTCTATGCCGAAAATATGTTGATACTTTTTTCAAAGTCTCGAAAGAATTTTGCAGAGTATCATGACACGTACGAACAGGTAAGCGTAAATATTGTTCGTTTTTATTTTTTTTTTTTTCTCTAATATTTCGTTTTCGTTAATTTCGCTTAGGATAATTTTGTTGGCAATAGATATTAATTTTCTACGCTCGTTATCACGTTTCACTTTGACCGTGGTCAAAGAAAAAACCAAAGAAAAAAAGAGAATAATTATTACCGTTCGGTTGCGAGTCGCAATCCGTGTTACTTTTGAAAAAGAGATTTATAGACATTATTATGGGTTATCATATTCGCCTCGGCACATTATTTTCATACCTGATTTTCTCGATTCTGATGCCTTAATTTCAATACACGTAATATGCATTCATTTTTTGAGTGTACGTCACTAAAAACTATACTATAAATTTTTATCTTACATACTTTTTTAAAGAAAAACTAAATAAACTATTAAAAGAAAAAAAGAAAATATGTTTGCCTTCGTGTTGTTTTTTTTTTCTTTCTTCTTTCGTTTCTCTCGTTGGTTATTTTCTCTTTTGTCGATAAGTAATTACACAAAAGTTGGGGCACTGCAGCGTATTATTTCATTTTTCAGTCGATTTTGAGGAAAAAAAAATGTCTTTCCTATTCAAATTATACGTTGAGATGATCGTGAACGGAAATATATATGTAAAAAGGAAAGAACGATAATGAAAAAATGTCAAGTGCCACTGCCCGTAATTGACTAAAATAATAAGGAACTCAGGACTACTTAAGAGTACTGAACGTGGATGTATGTGGTCAAGTATGTAAGAGTGACATTTATTCAGGACTGTACGTTCGCCAGGCGCGTTGGAGTGGTTGGTTGAAGATCCATTGTGCGACATACCCACCCAGCGATATCGACATTCTCTAATTCTGCCTCTCTTATCCATTCGTGGTTCTGGAAATTTGTTTAGAATACATTATGGCGAATATATAAACATAGTTTTTCCTAGAGGTTATCTTAACCATAACATTTCTTGCGAACAAGAATAATAAATACCATCAATGTTTTCAAATCCGCTCTTTCCGCAGGATTTTTTTTCAGGCAACGATCCACAAAGTCTGTGAATGAGTTGCTGAAAATACCGGCTGGAAGTTTCGGTGGTGGTTCATTAACGATATAGTCCAATAATTCGAAAATCGCCATAGGTCTCGGACTACTCGCATCTTCAATTAGAAAATATAAAAGGAATATGTTCGTGAACAGGTCGATCTCTTTCTCAACTCTTGGTTTTTGTACACTCACTGTGCGCTGGTGACTGTGATGTTGGTGTCGACACGTTGTTGGTAGGGGCATTCTCAGCGGGAGACTGATTTGGTCGAGAGCCAAAAATTGAAGCCAACGTTCTCGCATCAGGCGATGGGATCGGATACATGCCAATCGCCATTTCGACCAGAGATAGTCCTAGCGACCAAATATCACTCTGTACCGAATAGTGTGTACCCTGAAGCCTCTCCGGCTGGAAAAAATGAAAAATATTTGTTGCAATTTTCAGTATCGGCAATCAATAATCATCACTTGACAATGGTTTCAGGTTAAGATAAAAAACATCATTTAATACTTACGGACATGTAACTTCTTGTGCCGACGAAAGAATTGGCCATTGAATCGATTAGTTGACCAGAAACACCAAAGTCACAAATTTTTATTTCTCCGGCACTGTTGACTAGAATATTACTAGGCTTGACATCACGGTGCATGATTGCATGTTTATCCCTCAAGTAGCTCAATCCCTTGAGAACCTGAAATGTCATATTGACATATTATTACCTAGAATACAAATTCTATTCTGCACAATTCAAAGTAATTGTGAAATCGAAGATTGCCATGAAACAATGGAAGTGTTACCGCTGTCGACATGTGATTGCTAACCAATTTTACTGAGATAAGGATACAAAGTAAATATTTCCAAAATGTATCGACGAGCGACTGCACTCTCGGTAACAAATGTACCGAGTACAAGTACAAAGTCTACGATGCACATACATAAAAAAAAACTAACGGAAGATGAAATAGAGGATCTACATCACGAACCGGAAACAGTCGACCATATGATAGACCTGCAAAGACTCTGCGAGAAGTATGATACAAATATAAAAACTGGTTTGACTAATGAAAAAGCCGAAGAAGTGTTGGAAGAATATGGTCCAAATGCAATATCGCCACCCAGAGAAACGCCCGAGTATCTAAAATTTATAAAATGCATGTGCGGTGGCTTTGCTGGACTATTGTGGACGTGTGCCATGCTGTGTTTTTTGTTATATGCGATCGATACTGAGGACGAAGGCACCCAATGGTTTGGAATAATCATAGTTTCGATATGTATAATCTCAGGGTTATTCGCATATTATCAAGAGAGTAAAAATTCAAAGGTGATGGACTCCTTTGCCAAAATGGTACCCACTTACGCTCTGGTTATCAGAGAAGGCATGAGACTGCAAATACCAACAGAAGAAGTCGTAGTGGGTGACTTGGTGGAAATCAGACTCGGCGACAAAGTTCCTGCCGATATCAGAATTATAAGCTGCTCAAGTTTCAGGGTTGAAAATTCTAGCATCACGGGCGAGAGCGAACCTGTCTCTAGGTCAGATAAACCTACAGACCGCAATGCATTGGAATCACATAACGTAGCATTCTTTTCATCATATGCCGTCGCCGGTGAAGCAAAAGGTATCGTTATTGCTACCGGAGATGACACAATGATCGGGCGGCTGGCAAGTCTAACGACAAACCTGAAGAAAGTTGAAACACCAATAGCAAAAGAAATTAGACACTTTGTTCACATCATCACCTTTGTTGCGATAATATTTGGCTTTTTATTTTTTATATTGGCCCTACTATTGGGGTATAATATTATCAAGTCTTTCACCTATCTATTAGGTATCGTGATCGCAAATGTCCCAGAAGTATTACTGGTTACTGTAACGACGAGTCTAACTTTGACCGCAAAAAAAATGGCCAGTAAAAATTGTTTGGTAAAGAACCTAGAAGCTGTGGAAACTCTTGGATCAACATCGACAATTTGTTCTGACAAGACGGGAACACTTACGCTAAATAAGATGACAGTATCCCATCTTTGGTTCGCCAATGAGACCCATCAGATAGTAACTAATCCAAATTTGGGCGCCGAAAGAGATTTACTAATGGAAAAAGCGGCGTTCAATATATTAGTTAAATGTACAACGCTCTGTTTAAGAGCAGAATTCAATATGAGTTCTGTGTCGGATAGCATCGTCTCACCTATCGATGACTGGAACGTTATAGGAGATGCTTCGGAGACTGGTATACTAAAATTTTGCGAGCACATTCATTCTACAAAAAAGTTTCGAAATCAGTATCCCAAAGTAGCTGAGATACCGTTCAACTCTTCCACTAAGTACCAGATGTCGATACACAGGGAAGATAAAGGTGGATACGTAATGATTTTGAAAGGGGCCCCGGAGGTAATAATAGAATCGTGCAGTACGATACTAGAGATGAGTGGAAATTCTGGCGAGCTGACAGGTGCGGTGAAATCAACGATAAGAAAAGCGTGTAGCGATTTGGGTTACCTAGGGGAGAGAGTTTTAGCATATTGCGATTTACAATTGCCGGAGAGTAATTACGGACCTGACTACGAATTCATCACAAGTGATCCAAAGCTGCAGAATTATCCATCTGGTGGTTACAGATTTCTGGGACTAGTGAGCTTGATCGATCCACCTAGACCGACAGTTCCAGACGCAGTGAGAAAATGCAGAAGCGCAGGCATCAAGGTAATAATGGTAACGGGTGATCACCCCGTTACCGCAATGGCTATAGCTAAAAAAGTTGGAATTATAGGAGAAGGTCACGAAACGAAATACGAAGCTGCTGTGCTTCGTAATATTTCGATATCTCAGTTCGAAGGCTCAGAGAGTGTGGCGATTGTCGTCACCGGAAATGAATTGAGAAACATGGAAATGCACCAGTTGGATGTACTCATAAGAGATTACGAGGAAATAGTGTTCGCTCGGACTTCACCGCAGCAGAAGTTGCAGATTGTTGAGAGTTGCCAGCGCCTCGGAGAGATAGTTGCTGTCACTGGAGACGGAGTAAACGATTCACCTGCCCTGAGAAAAGCAGATATTGGTGTGGCTATGGGCATTGCTGGATCAGACGTTGCAAAAAATGCAGCCGATATGATATTAATGGACGATAACTTTGCCTCGATTGTAACAGGAATTGAAGAAGGCAGACTGATATTCGACAACTTAAAGAAATCCATAGCCTATACCCTGACTTCCAGTGTCCCCGAAATGTTGCCCCTTTTAAGCACGATAGCATTTGGTATACCGCTTCCTTTCATCATAGAAATGGTTCTCTGCGTCGACATAGGTACGGATTTACTACCGGCAATTGCACTGGCATACGAAAGTCCTGAATCTGATATAATGCGACGAGCACCAAGAAACCCTCAGTATGATAAGCTCGTGAACAAGCGTTTAATATCCATGACTTACGGACAGATTGGAATGATACAATCGCTCGCAGGGTTCTATACCTATTTCACTGTACTGGGATTCTATGGATTTTATCCGCAGGATTTGATAGGCATTAGAGAGCGATGGGAATCAAAGGCGGTGAATGATTTGTCAGATTCTTTTGGACAACAATGGAATTACGAGGACAGAATGGCTCTGCTGCGCACGGCAAGGACAGGCTACTTTGTTTCTATCGTAACGACTCAGATGGTGGATTTAATAATCTGCAAGACTAGGCGGAATTCGATCTTTCAACAGGGCATGGGAAATTGGTTTTTGAATTTTTCGTTCCTGTTCGAAATAGCGCTTACTGCAATACTACTCTATATCCCTGGCACGGAAATAATATTCCAAACAGTTGCTCTGGAACCATTTTGGTACTGGCCTTCCCTACCGTTTGCCTTATTTCTCTGGGTATACGACGAACTGCGGAGATTCTGCATTCGCAAATGGCCAGGAGGATTTGTCGAAAAAGAAACCTATTACTAATTAGCTAACAACGGACTAATTTTTCTACAATCGTTCAAAAATGTGAATACAAGAGTGCCAAATATTATCAATAAAACTTAAAACATTACGAGAGTAAAACTTTAGATAATTATTGCTTACGGCGGCCGTGATGGTTCCCAATATCGATTCCGGTATCCTGCCAGCTTTCTTCAAAATAAGATCCAGTGATCCCCCATCCATATATTCCATGCATATGCTAATTTCACCGTCGCTAAGAGTCAGAAAAAGTGTATCAAAATTAACATCGAGTGAGTTGAGTCTCGGGATCGATTGAAATTAAATGATTCTAATATTATAATATACCTGTAGAATGCACCGTAGAAGCCTACGATATGTGCAAAGTTACATTCGTGTAGAACTTTTAGCTCACGTATTATTTGTTTCTTGATGGCAGGCTTTACCTCAAGATGGATTAACTAAAATTTCGATATGAATCACTGGTCATAAAATAACAGTCATGCTAAATAAATGCATACTTTTCTAGCCATGATGAGCCCATATTTTTTGTGCCTGACTTTCATGACAACGCCGCCATTTCCAGCTCCAAGTTCACCCAGCTTTTCAAAGTCTTCGTCACACAATTCTCCAACCTTTTCTTTCTGTCCAAGAAAACTCTCCAGCCTCTTTCGTTGTTCTTCATCCATTTCCAGTTCCTCCAACCTTTCTTGGAGAGCGTCGATACTCATTTTCCCCATGACACCACTTCAAAATTGAACAAAAATATGAAATAAAGAAAGGAGATCGTACAAAGAATTGGCTCTCGTGCAACAGAAAACATACTCACTCGGGTATTGGCACTGGAGGTTCTGTATAAACTGGTAAAGGTGGAACGGGTGGTGACGGTGAAACTGCTGCCACAGGTTCTATGGAACCCGGAGGTAGAGTGAGATTTAATTTATTCTTCGACATTTGAGGAGTGTACTAAAGATTCTTGAAGAAACACTTCACGAGTTTGATAATCCACACCCTCTCAGTTGAATGGTATCTTGTCTATTTAATCCCAGTATATTAAGGGCGTATTATTTTGTAGGCATAAAAATACCGTACAGTTCGGGTATCAGTAACCGCGAATCACCATTCTCACTTATTTCTCAACTAGAATAATCCTCTGTTAATTGTCAACGTTATCTGTCAAACTCAGATCTGTCACCGAAAGTATTATTTTCTTTAGAGGAATACAAAAAAGGAATAAAAAAAAACGATTACAACACGAAATTTCACCGCTTTACTTTGACGAGCAACTTGATCAAAACGACGAGAAATGAACCGCGGGTACGATACTCATCACCCGTGGAATATTGGGATAAATTTTAACGATAATTACAAACGAATTGCTAATTAAAAACAAGGTTACACGGGTTCTTCCTTACGAATAAATTTCTGAGAACATTCAGCGACATTAACAAGTCTGAAATTCAGAAATCGAATACAGCGCTATCGAACAGGAAGAGGATCAACCGGGAACAATTCGGAGTAGGGACATCGAGTGGTCGAACGTGTGACGCCTTTTCCTGTAACATCGCTCCGAGAAGAGGTACGGAATAAGAAAAATTATTTTGCAAATCTGGATGCATCTGAGAAACAATCATACCGATTTAATCTATATTTGAAGGATAATACGCGGAAAACTATAGCGCGTATTCCTAGTGAAACAGTTTCGTACTTTGGTACATAAAGTTATATTTGTTTCCCTTCGAAGATACGTGTCCTGACTCCATGGCGCCGCCTGATGTTTTTCGACCATCAAAATAATAAACGAATATTTTCATTTATTTGCAGAGCAAAATGGGACGGTATTCTCGCGAGCCTGATAATGCGACCAAGTCGTGCAAAGCACGGGGATCAAACCTACGAGTGCATTTTAAGGTAATTGTCATCAACCTTTTCGTTTACTTGGTTAACCTACAACATTAGACAGGTATACATGCAGGCACAGCCTGAAACTGTAACAAGCTCCTCTACATATTTTAACACTGGAATTAACATGTCTTCAGAACACTCATGAAACCGCTCGTGCTATCAAAGGTATGGCACTCCGTCGTGCCCAGAGGTATTTGAAGAGTGTCATTGAACACAAGGAGTGCGTACCATTCCGCAGATTCAACGGCGGTGTTGGCCGGTGTGCACAGGCCAAGCAGTTTGGTACTACCCAAGGTTAGTGTCTCGTCATTCAATACAATGAATAATTCGACAAGCCTTGATCCGTCACTGAATGTCTTGCAAACAAATCTTACAAATCGCCTCTTCCCTCCGTCAGGTCGTTGGCCAAAGAAGTCCGCTGAATTCTTATTGCAACTTCTTAAGAACGCCGAAAGCAACGCCGACTACAAAGGTGTAGACGTAGACCGTCTAGTAGTTGATCACATTCAAGTGAACCGTGCCCCGTGCCTGCGTAGGAGAACTTACAGAGCACACGGTCGCATCAATCGTGAGTGACCGTCCTGTTTTTTTTATTCTGAATTACAGTTCATTCATTCTTTTTCATGAAAATGACACGTTTTTGTTTCTGTCTGCAGCATACATGAGCTCTCCTTGTCACATCGAGGTGGTGCTAACGGAGAAAGAAGATGTGGTTGCAAAAGCAGCGGAAGAAGAACCCTCCAAGAAAAAATTAAGCAAGAAGAAGCTCGCAAGACAAAAAGAGAAGATGATGAGAGAATAAGTAAAGTAGGATTACTGACAATACAAGACGAGATCAAATGTACATTGCCTTTGGCAGTATAAAACCTTACTTTGCTCTCAATTTTGAATCAGTCTTTTGTCTTTTAAATTGCCCAATTGAAGAAAAAAAAGATTTACATATATTCGTGGTTGAATAGTTGAATACCATTTATTATCACAGAATGATTCATTTGGTAGACCTACGTACGAAGTACGTCCAACGCGTTCACGAATGTAATGCTAGTGATCGTCTGCAATAGCTTCGACACGTTGCCAAACCTCCCACATTTCTTGGTCAGGATTTTCGCTCGCTGTAAGTTCCGCGTTGATCTCCAAGTAGTTTTTTCTTGACGCAGTCACAGGCTCCCACTTTACGGTAATTAGATCATCAACCACCAGTGTCGGATTCCTATCATTGTCAAATTTACCAAGACTTGTAGTTGTCGCCACTCAGTTTTTGATTGACGTAATCATATTTGTAAAAATTAGTTACCCAGTTTTTGCAAAGTCCGTCCACATTCTGACCAATCTTTTGCGTAGTATCTCATCGGTAGAATCGTACTCATCTGTATACAGATCGCGATACTTAGTGATGACGAATAAGTATCTCATCTCCGCGCCGTGTCCCGCACCTGCAATATATCAATATTGTTATTGAATTATAACCACCAATTACATGTCCGAATGAGGCATTTCGTATCAATCATCACTCGATCGATTACGTACCTTTGAGATCTAGTTTACGGAGTTTCTTCATGATGGCATTTGGGCTGTCATACGAAAACCTGTACACGTATGTCGGTGTCTTTTTACTTCGCTGGATTTCAATAGTCTTATGAGTCCCTTGAACGAAGTGCAAGTCCCCACAGTACTGAACAACGTTATCAACCAAATCCTCAGTAATACTATTTTCTCCAAAGTAGAACTTCCTTAGCTCGCGAGCTATTTCGGACACTTTAGATGCGGCCCTTTCCGCTAATTGCAAGTCTTCCGAGACCGTCGACTCGAACTCCTCATCAAGCTTAGTGTATTTATCGTCGGAAACTCCTGGGATATAGAATATGAAAAAGAAACCATACCAAAGACATCGTAGTGCGACTAACTCACCCAACACATTGAATAATCCTTCGTGGCTGGTGTATCCAATTATGACAGGTACTTCGATACCATTCTTAGCCAACTCTCCAGGATGCTCGGGTAAGAATGGTGCGTTACTCTTGTCGTCTATCGTTGGCCCGAATATGAAATTTTTATTCAACGTATCCTGCAGCAAAACTAAAGTGATTAAAAAAACTATTGCCATCTCAAATGTACATAATGTCTTTGGCTTCGAGACTCAGACTCACCATTGAAGTTAGTTTCGTGCTTGCACCGATGATCTGGTGAGAGGGGATGGTTCGAAGATACTCAAGAATTTCCTTAGTGTCCGTTGTGTCTTTTCCAAGGGCAGAAGCTAAGCGTTGCGCAGATAAAATTGCATTCGGACGTTGCGCCCAGGGCATCAAAACCACTCCGCTCTGAATGATGGCTTTGTTGAAAAGTCCTAAAATCGAAACGTTATGAATGATTGCCAGAATCAAGGCGGAAACTGCTTATAAAACAGTTATGAAAAAAGAATGAGAGATTCCACACCTTTAGCTAGTGGTGATAGGAGTTGATAATGAACGGAAGAGGCTCCAGCACTGTGTCCAAAAATTGTAATGTTATTTGGGTCACCGCCAAACTGAGAAATGTTTTCCTTTACCCATTTCAAAGCTGCGACCTGATCCTTCAGTCCCATATTCCCAGGAGCTTCAGCATCGTCAAGATTAAGGAACCCTTGAAGAATTCCATTGATTACAAAAGCTCGAATCTATTGAGTTTTAAACGAGTTTTGTGATAAGGTGACGGAAATCGTACCTAGCACACCAAGTCGGTAGTTAATACCGACGTAGACTATACCAGATTCTACCAGGTAGTCTGGGCCCTGCTTTTCACAACCTCCATCCCCAACTAGGAAAGCTCCTCCGTGAATCCAAACCATCACCGGCCTTGACCCAGTCAAGGACTTGGTGGTAACATTGAGATAAAGACAATCATCATCGCCAAATATTTCACCGCTGTATAAATCTGCCTGAGCACATTGCGGTCCCTCTTGCGAGGCATTTCGTACTCCTGTCCATGGCTGAACGAGTTGTGGATCCTGTGAAAGTTATGAAAGATGGATTACGTAAGTTTCCTGCAAATATAACGATCGCAGAACCCATCTCTTGGAATTGAAATTCTTATCTACGAGTATCGTTCATCTAATTGTTTCAAGAGTTCCACTTGACTGATAAGTGATGATACAGATCTTTACAGTATGAAAAATTTACACAATCTTCTACTGGAAATAAAATGCTAGAAAAAGCATCGTTCATCTAATAATTACAAGAGTTCCACTGATAAGTAATGATACAGATCTTTACAGTTGAAAAATGTACACAATCGTCTACTGAAAATAGATGCTACAAAAAGAAAGGGCAATTGGAACATCCGCTCTCTACCTGATGTTTTCCCCTCAACTTTAGTATCTACTATTTTGAAATTGTATATAATCTCTACCTTGAATCTGAGGTTGCCAACGGGTGGTGCTGCGTAAGGAATCCCTCTAAACGTAATGTAAGATTCTCCAAGGGCGTTTTGTACGTTAACTCCCCGAAGCCATCCTTGTTTAACAATCACTGTTGGAAGATTCATGGTACCGCTAGTTGGATCTCAACTAAACAATAATCATTAATTTTTTCTTTTGCATGGCTGCATAACTTATCAGTGATGATGTCCTAAAACTTTGCGATTTGTGATAAAATTGTGTTATCTGTAAGATAATAGTCAACGTGCCATAGCATGGCGATTTATTTCTTTATTTTTTTCTTATCATTAGGTGACGGGAAGCTTACCTAGTAAGTCAACTCTGTAAATCATGCTCATGTAGATGACTTTGGATCTCAAGAAACAATCTGGACTTTAAATACCACAGGCCTCATCTCCAAAAAAGAAAGATCCTCCTTGAATCCGAACCATCATCGGTAAAGGCAATCATTTGAACAGTACCTAATATGCCTCTGAATCGAGATTTGTGGATGACTGATGTTGAGTTTAGACTCATATCTGAAATAGAAAGTAGGGTGATTTTATGAAATATTCAATGGGAAAATTATGAGTGCTTGTGCAAAGACGATTGTGAAGATTTGAAAAATTTTAATCTTACCATAGGAATAAGAGAAGACGACATACCGTCTGGTGGTCTGAAAATCAGTTGACATTTGAAAAGTCAACAATATCATGCTGACAATGAGTCCTCGCTGAATCCCATTAGAAAAGTTGCCGCGTATCTGGAGTGGCGTTTTTCGGAAGGACCAAAGCAGAGGAGGGAGAAATTGTTTACTTTTTCCGGCACGTTGACATCGGCGTGTAATTGAAGAGACGAAAAAATTGGTATCAGTACGACTTTAAAACTAATAAAATCCTTTCGAATTGAAATATGGCTGACGAGAGCGATGTACTGTTCGTGAGAAGCAATTCAAAATCGGTACGATTTCATAGAATATTTTCCGATGAGGTTAAGTACAACGAAACGTTGCTGAGAAGAGATTTTCCTAATGCTCAGTGATACACATTTATTTTTCTTTTTCTTCCCTAGAACATGGCTGCGGCTAATGATGATGTTTGGGATGACACAGTTCTAATAAAGGCTTACGATAGAGCAGTCAATTTAGCAAAAAATAAAGTAGCTAAGCGTATGGGAGTTGAGGCGCAGTCCACCTCTCATGGTAAACAAGGTAAAACGCAAAATCAAAAACAAAATCGTCACGCAGCTAAGCCTTACAAGGTAACTAGATAACCCATCAAACAATTTTGCGCAATTTGAACCCTTGGAAACCTTTTTGCATGTAGAAATGGGTGGTAGGATCCCCATGCAGAGCTGTGTGGTCGGAGGATGGTGAAGTATATGAAGCACAAATTCAAAAAATCTACGAAAACAGTGGAACCTGTCTTGTCAAGTTTATAGGTAACATAAAAAAATGTTGTGAAGCAACATGCTACTGTTTGTGCCATTTGGATTTATCTTAATTAAATATCATTTTCATCAGGCTACGATAACATAGACAAAGTTGAAATCAGCTCATTAGCCGAGTCGCTGGGACTTGCGGCACAGGTAGCGCAAACCAAGGAAGCTAACGCAGATAAAGTTAGCAACTCTTCAATTGACCTGCAAGAATCTGGGTCTATCGGCAATCCTGAAGTCACTCATACAGGCGACGAGGTTGAGATGGAGTGTGAAACTGAACCTCGAAAGTTTCCACAGTCGAGTATCGCTGGAGGAACATTGTTAGGATTATCAGCCGGTATGATCCCACCTGCACCACCTCTACCACCGCAATTAATGACCAGGTAATTGTAAATGAAAAAATCTCTGTTCAGGAAAATTAAGTTTTAAGAATCCAAGAATGGACACGAAATAAAGCAGAGAACGATACTGCGAAGCAGAGGCTAAAAATGATTTGATATTGTTTAGGCTACCTGAAAGTGACGATGATGCACTTTCCAGCATGCTCATGTCCTGGTACATCAGTGGATTTCACACCGGTAAATCAATATTATTAGGTTGAAAAATTTATGATTGTCGAATCAAAATTAAGGAGAGAATATAATTACAGGTTACTATCACGGCATAAAACAAGCCAAGGAAAATCAGGAGAGGCGGAAAAAATGACAATGATGCTGGTCTGAGATTTTTTTTTTTATTGAATTGAATTTTTTTTTAATTAAGATTTATTAATGAACTACAATGAATTCCAAGATGGCTACAATTTTATTTTGAAATTAGTTTTCCTTCAACATTACTCATCATCGCGATCTAACGCATTTCGTAACACTATGGAATTTTCAAATCAAAATGAATTCCACAGGGTTCCCCAGAAATTTGAATCCACATAATAATCTGATACCTTGGTCCGGAAGTGCGGTATACAAAACTTCTAAGAAATTCAATCTGACTGAAAGGAAAATATAAAGCTCGGGCAGTATAAAATACAGAAATAACTAGATTGTATGAAAATTGTTTATGAATGTTTATTCACGCCACATATCATTCATAGCTTTAATTGATGTACTTTCCAATGTCTGGTTATTGGTTGTTTCACAAGGTGGTCAAGAGGGTCAGTTTCTCGTTTAATTGCAGCTGAGTTTTGATCAGCTGTGACAAAGCGACGACCATCAGTAGATCCTTAACATTACTATTGAACATTTGGTCGAACTGATCGGCGGACATTTTAGGCACCGAATGAACCATGTCCAAAAGGGCTCGGCCGACCTGTGAGTTGAAACAGTATCGCTCATTGCAATATACCATCATTCTTGGTAAAAAATTTACGTCAAACTCTTACCTGATTATCAGGGACTTGTTTACCAGCTAGCACATTATCTACGTAGCTCAGGACTTGGTCTACCAACGTAGATAACTTTGTGCTAGCTTCCGCTATCTGTGCCAGATCCAACATTGGCTCAACTCCGCCTTGTTTGGAAATAGATTGGCTATATGATTGCCCTTGGGTTTTAGCACACAGTTGTAATCCGACGATTTCAGGTTCATAAGAAATAACCTATTTCATAACGATGTCAAATGCATATTAATATCTCGTAACTGCTACTTCTTTTCACCTTCACATGTTCCGATCATAAATCAGGCTAATACAACTCACCTGGACTCTGACGGGAGTGAACATGCACCCTTGTTTGCCATTCGGTACACCCAGTTGGACGCAGACATATGCTTTTATACCCATTCTTGTAGTATTTGCCATCGTTGTGTCTAGAGTAAGATGGACCGGGTTGTTGCATTCACGTGCATAGTACTCGTGAATGACAGAGGAGTGGTTGGTAACCTGTAGAACATTATCAACACAAAATTGAATTTTCGTTTCAATTATTTGATTGTTTGAACATTTTTACCTCTTTCCCAGTGGCCCACCATCCTACAATACTTTCTTGGGCATTAACTCTATGGTTTAGATCGTACAGGTCCATGGCATAGTTGAGTTCAGCTTCGACCTGATCGGCATATTCTTTGTGGGGAACACAGAAGCAGTTTGTGACTTCGACGATCCCCTTTTCTACAGTACCTGTTGAAAGAAAGATAAACGTCAATTTGTGCATGACATGTGGAAAATGACATCCACCGTTAGGATGTGAATAAGTTAATTTCCATGGGAGAATGAAAATTGTTACATATTTGGTCTTGAGTTACTTCTTACCGAGTAAAGTTCCAATGACACGGTGTGAGTCGGCATTACGTCGCTCATATGCATCGACTATTTGAAATAAAACCACTGGATGCACCTTAACAATAAGGTTAAGCGCCATTTTCGGTGTATTAAAGAAATGAAGGAGTCAATGAAAACTAGAAATTGAGAACAAGATCACCGATGAAAATGAAAACAACCCTCTTGTGTCGGGTATTCCAACCATTTTACCCTCACCAGAAAAATTGGAAGAAAGCAACAGTTCCGATCTTGCGCAGAATAGTTCGTAGATTTTCGCTCCCTTCCATAATACCAATTATTCATTGCCTTTCACGATCCACGTTCAATCATATCTTGGCGCGCGAAGGCTGGAGAAGAATAGCCGTTGTAAACGAGGCTGATTTTTATTATAACATATCGTTGGACAGGGCGTTGAATCATTATTGATTTTAACAATTTACTTTGGCAGTTGATCAAAATAGACCAATCAAGATGTTTTGGGGTGAGTAATAATGCATCATTTAACATATTTCTACTTGCCGGTTATTTCGAGAATGGCGTCGCCATGTGATTTTCCGAGATGAAGAAAACGTGCTCGCCAAATTTCAATAAATACCGATGAAAAACTACGTCCAGGTTTTTACTGAGTCAGTATCGGGTTAGTTTTATTAATATTTTAATGTTTGTTGCAGGATTAATTATGGAACCGAACAAACGGTACACACAGACAGTGGAAAAATCATTTCATGTATCTATGGCGAGTTTAGATGTGCCCAGTGCAGGTGAAAATTTTTTATTTTAGAGCCGAGGTATTTTCTCGGAGTGTTTTACCCTTGAAATTCTGATTCTGTAACTTTCAATCTCTGCGGAATGTTAAAGGCACCGGAGCTGTGGAAGTTATGCTTACCTACGAGAATCGCAATTACTTGTTGTGCACGTTGCAACCTGGGCTGGCGATACAGGTGCCTCTGGACCTCAATTTTGTAGAGGGAACAGAGATAGCCTTTGCTTCGTCTGGAACTGGCCGTGTACATTTAACGGGATACCTTGCACCAGACGATGATCTTGACTTAGATGAACTCGAAGAGGAGGAGGAAGATGATGTTGAGGCGCCACAGCTAGTTGAAAAGCAGTCAAAACGCAAATCTTCAGACTTGGATGCGCAAGGTCAAAGGGATTCCAAACGTGCGAAGCACGATGAAGAAGAAGAGGAATCCTCCGATGACGATGACGATTTTGCTGAAGAAGATAGCGATTCGGATGACAAAGATGGGGAATTCGAAGACGAAGATCTCATAGAAGGCGAAGGAGACAGTGAAGAAGAGGAAGAAGAAGTGGAGCTAGAGGAAGTTGTAAAACCATTGTCAAAAAAACAAAAACAAAAACTCCGACAACAACAACAGCAAGAAGCACAGCCAGAACAAAAAACCAAGAAACAGGAAAAACTTGTTAATGGCAAAGATTCTAAACAAGATCAGAAACAGAAGAAACAGAAAGGCGAACAACAACAATCACAGGAAAACAAACAAGAACCAAAAAAACGAACAGTTGCTGGCGGAGTTAAGATAGAAGACCTCCAAGTGGGTACTGGAGCTGTTGCAAAAGCAGGAAAACACCTTGCCGTATACTACATAGGACGGTTGCAAAACGGAAAGAAATTCGATGCAGTTAGTCGTGGAGATGGATTCAAGTTCCGAATAGGTAAAAATGAAGTTATCCAGGGATGGGACGTGGGTATTACTGGAATGAAGGTCGGCGGAAAACGGCGTATCACGATTCCTCCTGCGTTAGCGTAAGTAACAATTTATTCTTTTGTTGACATGCCCGGTGATTCTGACCGCCCGTTCGTATTTCATAATCCAAAAGTACAAGAACGATGGAAGTACCGAATGTTGCCGAAATTTTTTTTTAGGATGAATAAAAATGAAACCATCTTCTTTCTTACAGGTACGGAGCTAGGGGTTCACCGCCAGTAATCCCACCTAACTCTACACTAGTGTTTGAAGTTGAACTCAAAAACGTTCGCTAGATATGCTCAACATATAATACACGGAACAAACATTTGTGAAAAATTTACTATTCTCTTTTCCATAGTAAACTACGTACATTTCCAACATTTAAAAAGGATATTTCCACAACTTAAGTACGATATTAATATGTCTGCTATTTTGAACGCAAGAGTTTTTATCACACTGAGAATCACTGTTACAATCGTGTGTTAATTCGACGAAAGTTTATACTACATTTCATTCTGTTTTTAAAGATATGCTCGTTTCTTGGGAGATTACAATGAAATATTTTACCTTTTTATAGTTGCTCTCCGAAACAACTGTCACTCCCAATGAGCAGTTGCAAAAAAAAAAATTGAATCAACCTTTGACTTTAGTATTATGTGAAGATAAAAATGGAAACATGAATATTCCAGAATTCAACACGTGACGGATCTAAAATAGATAAGTTTATGATTTTTGAAGAAAAAAAAGTAATGATTGGTACCTAACATTTACGAATAAATTATATTATGACCAATGCCTTGAAATTATCAAAAAATAGATACCCATTGAGAAATTGGCAGGTAAGAAGGTTTGTATCTCGAATCAAATATTAGTAAACAGTTTTATTTTCCATTAATTTTTTTTTACACATTAAAATCTAGTTCACTTTGAAAAATGAAATACCGTGTACAACTTGTCATTCAACTTTGACAGATTTTTGATTTTTTGCCCATGAGAGCTTACATCCTCCTTCATTGCACTCTTTGACTAGCTGCGGTGGTTCCGCCACAACTTGTTGACCATTGTCACTTTTAATGTTACGCCAGAAATTCCACAACCTGATCAATAAGGGCTGTATGAGGTATCGCCACAACAATAAAACAACTGGTGCTATAACACATGGAACGCACACCATTTTTTCTTCTTTCGTTGACCAGGCTCTCGGTTATGTGTAAAGGATGAGGAGTCGATCCAAACTTAGCAACAAATAGGTAAAGTTAACTTTCGTATCAAATAAAAATATATTTTGCTTGTAATGAATATTCCTTTATCTGATGGTGCGGAGCTAATGTTATTATGATAACAACCTATACACTGTATATTCAGTCACTGTTTGAGGATGAAATTTTTATGGTTCTCACATCAAACGTACCATGAGAATAAATCGTTTCTCAGCTGCCGATGCATACAACGTGCAGCCAGCTATTGAAGTTTATTCAAACACACCAGTAGCAATTGACGAATTGACCAAAAGCAATTCTTTATTTGCATTATCAATATACAGATGACAAATAATGACTGACAACAAAATAGACATACATATATACATGTATGGACCGAATACAGCGCCGCTCTTCGGAAACACCTGTTTCAATGAATAGTGAACCGCTAATAGTCGAAAATAAGGCGCGATATCAAGAACTTGAAAATACTAAATATAAACAATGCTCACGGTTAAGTTGTTGGAATTAGGATGGTCCAAGACATCTAAGGTTTTTTGACAAAAAAAATACAGAAGAGAAATCAAACACACGCAAAATACCGATCCCGCAGGAAATTTTTGTACCCTCTAAATCTACGGGATTTTTCTACACCGATATCTGTCAACATTAGCACGTGAACGGTTAACGTTATTTTCATCTAGTATGTAGATTTATGGACAGTTGAAGAAATGGATGGATACTTTTTGAAGTATCACGTTCCTGAGCTGATGAAAATACTTGAAGCTGAAGATGTAACAAAGCATTATTCAATAGATGTGAGGTAGGATATACCCAACCTGTTAACGATACGATTTTTTGTCCGTTTTATTTCAAGCAAATAATGATTCTGTAAACTGTTTTTGAATTGGGTCGTGTCCTTTAATTACATTGAGTTTTTTTTAGTTTTATAACATTATTTGAAGAAAATCCGGATATTGGTAATAAAATTCTACACCGACCAAGAGAACACTTACCACTGTGCGATCAGGCCGCACTAATTGCAGAGGAAAAATTATGCAACGGTACATTAACTGTGAAACAGAAAATTCACACACGAATAACTGGAATCCCAATAAAAGTGAACGAAGGTGAAATTGGAGAGTTTATTTGTGCCTCAGGGATTGCCGTGCGGACATCACAGCCAACTATCATCAAAGTTCGCCAGTGTTACGTCTGTCGTAAATGCAAACACGATACAATTGTGGAGGTACTTGTCACCCTGCAATATTTGATTTTCGTCACTATGTATTAATTGTAGAACTTTGATTTTTATTCCAGTTGGAATGGGAGACTAGGAAGTTCAAAGAAACCAAGGAATGTTCGGCGTGTCAGTCAAAAAGTATCTCAACCAATCCGACCTTGCAGCACTTTGACAGTTCTGACTATCAAGAAATAAAAATTCAGGTGCGTTGACTATATGAATCAACCAAAAATCATATTCTACCAAAGATTTTCATCCAATTACTTCTTATTTTACCAGGAAAACCGTCAAATCGACACACATATCACACACTCCAGCGGCGTACGGGTGATTCTTCTGGATGATTTGGTCGACAGATGTAGACCTGGTGATCACGTTGACGTGTGGTATTTAGAGCTCGTTGTTTTTCTTTGAAATCTATTCATTCGCTCGAACGTATAACTATCTAATCTTACCTTTTCAGTGGAGTGGTGGTTAGGCAATGGGACAATCTAGTAGCGGGAAAACGAGCGGAAGCAACCACATTTGTGATGGCCAATAGCGTCACTGTTCGCAGCAAAATGAACGAAGCCCAATTTTCGAGTATGGAAGCTAAAGATGTTTTTTCCAAGTACTGGGAAGCGCATGAGGCCCAACCTTTGATCGGAAGAGATATCATACTTGGTTCAATCTGCCGGCAGGTAAAGAATACCCCATCGAGTATGATAATCCTTCCAAAGTCTAATTGACGTTTCCAGGTCTATGGCATGTACACCGTTAAACAAGCACTCGGTGTCGTGTTAGCTGGTGGAGCATCGAAGACGCAACAGTCTGGTAATTTCGTGGACGTTTTCAAACTCACATTTGAATTTTCAGTTGCAAGAGAGTTACAAAAAATGCATTTCGACCGCTTCAGGTACACGCGTCAGAGGTGAGTCGCACCTACTACTGATCGGAGATCCAGGTACGAGCAAATCGCAACTTCTTCGCACCGCAGCTAGACTGGCAGTTCGTTCGGTGTTGACAACTGGGATCGGTTCGACAGCAGCCGGTCTGACAGCAGCAGCGATCAAGGACGAAAGTGGTTGGCATTTGGAAGGTGGGGCATTGGTACTGGCTGACGGAGGAGTGTGTTGTATCGACGAATTTTCTTCGATGCGTTCCAACGATCGAGGCACTATACACGAGGCGATGGAACAGCAGACGATATCTGTGGCCAAAGCTGGACTGGTGAGTACGCTGAATTCACGGTGCACTGTAATTGCTGCTACGAACCCAACCGGCGGACGTTGCGTGAATGGCAAAGAAGTGACAACGACATTAGGAGACGCTCTTCTGTCCCGTTTCGATTTAATTCTCGTTTTAAGGGACAATCGAAACGCTGATTGGGACAGAATGATTTCGGGCCACATTCTAGAAGCCCGCCAAAAAGAAATTACAGAAGATAAAATCAACGTGTGAGTGAAACGTATCCGCCAACGGTAAATCCGTTACAGAGAACATCATCATTACTTCTTGCGTTTTCCTAATGTGATTCAGCTTGATCAGCCCAAAAAAACGACTGGAGATTATGGAATCGAAAAATTCGTGGACCGAAGAGACTCTGCGAGACTACTTTGCTCTCATTCGTACAATGAAACCGGTGATGAGTCCGGAGGCTTCTGAAGTGATAAGAGCCACCTACCGATACCATAGATTAAACCCTGACCGACGGGCTGAGAGAACAACCGTGCGTCTTTTGGACAGTCTCGTTAGGTAAGTGGGTATGATATTCTACGGCAATGGTTGAGAGGTTAATTCAAATTTAATTTTCAGGCTAGCCGAAGGACATGCTCGTCTCATGTACCGAATGGAAGTAAAAGTGATGGACGCTATCGTTGCCGCGCAGCTTGTGGGAATTGAGGATCTCAGCAATAATCATAGTTCCGCTACGGGATGTCCATTTCCAACAAATCCGACTGACGTGTATCGACAAGAAGGTGAGCTGATTGAGTTGCGAAAATTGTTGGTGATGTTATTTAGTAAAATTATTTATTCCATATTCCAGGTGAGGAAATTCTTAACAAGTTGAATCTAGACCACCTTAGCGACTCCCTTTAACAACGTCGAAGCTGGACCTAGCTTACTTTAATTTCAAAGCGTAATACAACAAACACCTAGTGGAACCGTAGAGAAATAATCAAGCGGTTATATTTTTAAATAAATTGTTAATTCATTGAAAAGTCTTTTAAGTTTGATTAAAGTACAGCCTGTGTCGATAGTAATAACTTAAATAAAAGTAAAATGATTATTATTTTACTTATATTTAGAGGATTATTCTTTTCCGTATGTATGTATGTACATGGTTCAATATGGCAAATTGACAAATACTTCACCTATATCATTCCGCAACAAATTTTTTTAATCCCCTCAACATGCGAATATCGATATAAAGCAAGATCAATGTAAGCTTGAACTTTTTCCTATCATTTATAAAGAGTTATTTTAATACATAAAGCTTGATACATTAATTAAGCGGAATTAAATCTAGTTGTTTTATCGAAATGATAAATTCGTTAACGAGTATACCGATTTAAACCTAACCTCTCACTTCTTACGACGACACAAGTTCGATCGCTTCGTCGATATGTTTGTCATAACATTGATCATGTTTTACCTACGTTAATTGATATCCGAAAACTGTGGGACAGAATCAAACGCAAGAGTTTCACGCCGCAACTGCCATATTGAGTCTCTCCATACGCTGAACTCAAAATCTTTCACTCGTAATAACTGATCGGCAAAGTTTAAGATGAATAAGACTGCAAAAATAATGTGTCGATTTACACATGTGCTGTTCTAGAATCTCCTATCTTTGATAACGAGTAATTGTTTATCTATGTTCAAAAGCCTAGGAGCTCGAATTGACGATAAGAGAAGATACAACGTTACCTGATGAATAGATTGATCGATCGATTGTCGAATTAGTATCGTGGCTGATTAGCGTTAGCCATCTGTGCACGTACGGCACTCGCAGCAACGTTACCAGCAGCATTTTGAACGTGTTCGTTTCGAAGGAAAGTCGATGTAAACTCTTCCTGCGCCTTCGCCACGCTCGCTCCTGTACTGCGATAGATGCGATGGATCTGGTGACATAAAAATGGAGTTTGGGGTAAAGCTGGATTCAGAACGATCTCACGATGATTCTTACCTTCGACAACAGAAGTAGGTCTCCCCCTGCCGCTACACCGTAACCAATAGCAATAATGAGTAACAGGATACCGACGAATACTCCTGCTCCTGAACGGTCGAACACTGTGATGGCTGTTATTATGCCGCTGAAATGAACGAAGCACTTTAATAACAAAATGTGTTACCGATTACTTCGTCGCTAAGGAAGAATTTGTCGTACCAAGTGCCTGATCCGGGTATTCCGATGGCTTGGATGACGGTCACGATGAATTGGAAAAAGAAAACGAAGAAGAAAACCATGAAATTGAAGGAACTGTCACTCCTGGAACCAAAAAAAAACGACATTCTGAAATGTGTACGTTGGAAATTATTGGGAACGCGATAACTCACGACGACATACCTGAAAGCTTTGTACGCTGGCCTGTACCAACAGAGAAATGAAAACGGGGTGAACAAGAGAAGGTAGAGTATGCCGAGACCGAACACTGAAAAATTCCCGCTGTGTAGTACCAAAGCGAATCCACCGACGACGTTCATCAACATCACACAACCGTGAACTGCAAAATAACACAAATTTTGAAAGAAAACTTCCTTTTGTAGGACTGTTGCGACGATTATAGCTTCCGGTGGCTCAAAGTTAATGTCACCTTTGGCTGACTGTCGGCCAGAGATCCGTGATCTCTGAACCCATATCATCGATAACGGAAAAACGTTGAATCAAGGGATACGTACACATCCAAAGGTAGTAAAGTTGTCTGACTATCTTTTGAAAGTCGGAAGGAATGTCCACATCAATGTCCTGATAAACGCACGGCTGAAAACAACACTTCTCCGGTAACGGGGGCCAATTATTTCTTCTTGCTAAAACAATAACGCCACCCATTAAATGTAGCTCACTCAATGTTCACTAAATTTTTCAACTTATCCTGTAAAAATTTTTGTCCAACCGTAATAAGGTGTGTTTCTCATCTCCTCATCCCTTCTGGCCTTCCATTCCTCTTCTTGTTGACGCTAAAAATGATTTAAAAAATGTCATTCTGGTGGTATGTTCGAACATGAAAATTATACACGCGAACAAAATGATCATTTGCATCTACCGAGGGGGGTGACGTGAGCAGAGGCACAGGAGTAACTGTTTGCTGTGCACTCCGTGCATAATTGGGTGGCGGGATCTCTTGATTTGTGGGCTGAAGAGTCGCTGGCTGTTGAGTAGCTCCTACGCCACCATATATCGGCGGATTGGAAGCTCCTCTAGCCTGCGTTGCCCCTTGCGATCCTTGCTCGGCGAAAGGATTGTAGTCTTCGATACCTCTACTTGCAGGTGTCGAGCTCGCAGCTTTTCTTACCGCAGGGTCCTGTTGCAGATATCAGAGAATAAGATCGAGCAAATCATTCAGCAATAAAATAATACTGGACAGGATTGTGAAAGGTGAATCTGAAAAGCGGAGTATAAAGCGAACGAAATTTCAAACGTTCATTTTGAAATGATTGTCACACGTCAGTGTCATTATGATTCACGGGGGCAGGTGTTTTAACAAGTTTTGACAAGTACGAAAACTTACAGTTCCGATGCGGGAGTCACGTACCAGATACAATTCTTTGATACGTTAAAATATCACTTACCGAAAATGGGTCATTTAAAGCTGGTTCCCCAAAGGGATTTTCGTCAAAACCGGACATTCCTTGTTGTATAATTTATCGATATTTAACGTCAAGAACAGCGTGTGAGCTGGCTTTTGATCGAATAAATACTTTTTAATCTTATCTAAAGACGGTAGTCCATCGTTGACGTCCCCCTACAATATTTTACGTGTCTTCAATTAATCCTCTAAAATACCGGGCAGGGTTCAAAAATTTTCCGAACCTTATGATCACGGCGCGCCGCTCGAATTATTTACCGAGGGTTAATTAATTGAATAGTACTCAAATTAAAGCATCCCACAGAATCACTCCTTGTTATCGATATAAAATACATAAATAGCGAATACGCATAATGGGTGGACTTGTGCGTTTTATGGTAATACCCAACATCGAGAAAGTGACTTCAGCCGTTTAATTAAAAGCAGCGAATCAGAAAAACTTTAAAAACCGCGAAAATTGAGTTCGCGCGGAGGATTGCGCACGCATCGGATTTTTGATGCGTAAAAGCGGCGTGTTGTGCCTATGGAAATGCCGGTCAGTACAATCGTATTTATTAATTGTTTTGGTCACTCGTTATCAAGGAGTAGTATGCAAGAAGTCGGACAGTGTGAGAGTGACAGTTAATTTGTGCGAAATTGTAATATTACTCGTAAGGTAAATCTGTTTATTCTCACAAAGTCAAATACCGTGGTCGATGAAGGTTAAGAGAATGAGATTCATCGGAATTCGGGGTTGAAATTCGCTTCAGGTTTGCCAGATTTTGATAACGAAATCATTAACTCATTCCTATTATAGAAATGATATCATACACGCAATCGCTTACGTACAACTTTCTTTCGTTCTTTCAATCTCTTTATTTTTTTATTTTTTTCCCAGCACGATCGTCCCCCTGCAATCTGCTGTGTCGCAAATACCTGGTGATTAACTACTATGTCTATTTTTATTTCAGATTATCTCTTTTGAAGGAATTAAAAATGTCGAAAACTCCAGATATTGAGAAGCCTGTGCCAGACTCGCAAGAGACATATTACGATAAGAGCCAGAATATTGACAACAGTCAAATGTTTAACGAAAGCCAAGACTTTGCTCTGATTGTTGCCGAAGACTCCGATGAAAGTACAAAGAATAGATCTCCGATTGATAATGAGCTGGCAAATCCTTCGGTTAATGAAAATCTGGAAGAAACAGAAAAAATCAAAAGACAGACAGATATTGCCGATATAAACCAGACTGCACCAATTATCGAAGAAAAAATAAAAGATGTTGTAAACGAAGCCGATGAAACCAAAGAGAATGACACCATGGCAAGTTTAAAAATGCAGACTGATAGCGACGATTCAAAATCTAAAGAAAAAAGTGGCAGCGACGATGACGAAATAATCCAAGGAACTCCACCCGAAATATGGTCTCCCTCTAGGAAGTTACTTTCGGGTACAACTGCTGGCAAACGTAAGGCTGAACCGATCGACGAACCATTGGCAAAGATACCGAGAACATTGTCAGAAGAAGACGCCTTTAAACTAGATAAAGAAGAAGTGGCAAACCGAATTAGCAAATCACGCGAAGGTAAAAAGTTAATTTTTAATGATGTACAAATTGGGAAAAAAGAATCCCAAACGGATATTATTTGTGAAAATACAGAACAAATCGCGGATAAAGATGGTCAACAAATAGACAGTTGCGTCGTTGATGCGCAAACAAAAAAAGTAATTATCGAAGAAACGCAAACAGATATTATTTGTGAAAATACAGAACAAATTGACGATAAAGATGATCAGAAGATGGACGTTGACGCGCAAACAAGAAAAGTGGTTATTGAAGAAACCCAAACAGATGTTATTTGTGAGAATACAGAACAAATTGATGATAAAGATAATCAGAGAATGGACAGCTGTGCCGTTGACGTGCAACCAAAAAAAGTAATCATTCAAGAAAGCCAAGATGTCGTAGACTCTGAACCGATAACTTCCACCAATGGACGTGACAAGGACAAGAATGTATCGAGCGACGTCACACAAAAAATCACTGAAAATCCTGAAATTGTTGCAGATCAAACCAATTCAGAGTCCGACGTGTCCAGCACTAAGCCAGATTCATCGGAGAACAACATAAGCCCGCTTATAGACAGCCAGGCTAAAGATGTACGGCAGAAAAAAATAACATTGCCAAAGTCTCCGGAGAAGAAGACAAAGGTGACAACAAATGGGGACAGCACAGAAAAGGCCGTTTGTAACGTTCCTGTAGAATCCATTGATATTACAGAAACGGATGGGTCCGAAGAGACAACTGGCAATGTTAAAAAGATCTCAAATAAACAAAATGAGAGCGCCTCAGAACCAGAGAAATGTTTCTGGAATACTGCCCTGCCAACCACTGACAGCAACTCCGATTCTAATTTTGAACCTTCGTCTAACGGGTCAAACAAATCGAGAAGAAGTGTCGAAGTTATATTTGATCGAAAATCGTCAAGCCAAGAAAAAAAGAAGTGTCAAGAATGGGTGCAGATTGACGAGGAGGGAGAGAAGATCGTCTTAGACTCCTCTGCGGAGGATTTTCAGCTGAGGATGTCGACGGGCTCATCGACTCACAGTCCTAAGAATTCAACGATTTATAAAAGCTGTTTAGACGCAAAAAGTCACAGCGAATCGAGTTACAAGTCCGCCAATTTGAACGAAGCCCAGGGAAACAAAGAGTGGACCGAATCATCCAGTTGTCAAATAACAAATGGCGAGGAGGATCTAGCGGGAAGTGGAACCACAAAATCTGTTAGCATAGGATCTGATGTATCTATGGATGATGCTACGCCAGAACCTGGTAAGCGGGACACCACAAAACCTAATCCGATACAGTCAGAAACAGTAAAAATATCCAGTGCGAACCCCAAATTGAACGACAGCGTAGAGCTGGCAAATCTGGTGAGCGACAGCGAGGGCGATAGCCTCGTCATTAACGAGCGCGTGGAAAATAAAACTGCCGAAAAAATTACAGTAGGCTTTACCAAGGGATTTGCAGCCAACAAAACTACCGCGTTTGAGAAAAGGATGCGATTTTACGTCGAATTGAAGTACCTGTTACACGTCGACGACGGTACCAAAGAAATCGTTGGCAAAGAAATAACTGATGTCCAATGCGAGCCAATTTTTGAAACTGCTATACCCCGAAGGAATAGCGACGCGTCGGGATGTCTCGCTGACATATCTGGGAATGAGAACAAGGATACTTCACCTGGATCGGTCATAAGTAATCCCCAACTGTTTCCACTCCTCCCGTCGAGATTTTCCATCGCGTCAACGGTGAGCTCGTCAAGTTCCGTGTCGAGCGCCGCCTCTTTGGCTGCAAAACTCTTGAAGGATGGTCAATTTTCGCTTCCGAAAGGCAGAGCGAAGCATGCGAAGAGGCCGGCGACCGAACCAGTTTTGGAAGATCATTTGAACCTGAGCGGAGATTCGAAAAAGTCGACCCATGGATGGAACAACGCTCAGTTGATCTTGGACACCCTTCTGAGTTCTGCTGGGACAATTATCAGTTCGCCGGATATTCTCCAGTGCGATGAGAAACCTGAAAAAATCGAGGACCAAGTACTGTCGTCCACTCCAGAGCCGATCCAAGACGAACAAATTAATTCTCAAGAAGTAACGCCGAAAAGTACAAGGGCCAAGAAACCGCTGAAACGAATCCGGACGAAGAGTAACACCTCGCAAAGTAATGCGATTAGGAAGGCGTCTCCGGAGGTTATATCGACGAGTCAAGAAGACAGGGTTCCCATTCCCAAAAAGACGCTGGATAACGTCGACAGCGTCCAGTCCGAACAATCATCCCAAATAGGGATTCTCTCAACTCCGAGTAAGTTGACAGCCAGATCAGAGTCTCTGAGGAGCCTCACTCCGCAGAACTTATTGAGCAACGAATTGGTGGGGAAAGTCGTATTTGCGAGATGGAGTGACCATAATTACTATCCGGGGGAAGTTATTGAAAAAACAAAGGACAAATACAGGGTGAAGTTCTATGACGGCAAGACCAAACTCATGATCGAGGATTTCATAATACCTATGCCCGAGGTACTGAAGGATGGTTGGTCGGTTTATGCCACTACCGAAGAAGATGATTATGGGTCAATAGGGATGATTCGAAAGTCCGAGAATGTTGACAATGTTTTATATTACACTATTGAAATGGATGACGGTAAAACAGTGCGTGTAGAAGTGAAGGATATATTTTTGATGCCGGGACAGGCTGAGGTTTTGAGAGAAGACTTTAATCGCCAGGTAAAGAATTTACCAAAAACCCCACAGCACTTGGGTCAAGTTAGTCTGGACAATTTGGTGGATGGGAAGAGAAGGTCTAGACGTGCGATTACTCCAACAATTTCAACTCCTAAATCAAAAAAAATTACCACGCCTAGAGTTTCCAAGCTCACTGACCTTGTGACGCCGTCAGGTTCTGGTGTTTCAAACTTTAGATTGACCTTGAGAGAGTTATCCAGTTCTGGAAGCGAGACCAAAGCGACTGACTCGAACGTTTCGTGGACAGAAGATGTGGACGGTGTTCAACCCGAACTCGTTGAGATTCCAGCTGCACAGGTTTCGAAAGGACCCTCGAACCGAATGAAAGGAAAAGGTCGCAGCAAATCCAAACAACAACAGAACGACGCAGAACTTGGTCCTATCCCTTCAAAAAGTTCAACAATTTTCAAAAATATGACCTTTATCCTGACCTGCACGTCGTCAGATTTGATATCAAGACGTCAGACGGATGACTCCTGCTCCGAAACTGGTACAGAAAATGAAGAGGACTGGCGAAAGATACCCTTCATAAAAGAAAGGATACAAAAACAACTGACCAGTGGCGGCGGAAAAGTCTACGATTCGTTCAAACTAATACCCCAATCAGAGTACAAAAATACCAAACTTATCACAAACGTACCCAATTTAACGGCAAAAAGTGTACAATGTATGTCCGTTGGGATCCCGACTTGCAGCCACAACTGGGTGATCAACTGCTGCAAGGAAGTGAGTCTAATTCTTTGTTGAAATTATTTTCCAATTCAAATTCCGACGATCCATCTCTACGTAAATTCTTTTTCATATGTATTTCAGAACAAAACTTTGTCGGTTAGTGACTACGCGCTGCCGGTTGGATTAAGTATAGTGAGAAACAAGTACATAGAGTTATGGGAAAGGCCGAACAAAGAACCATTCAACGGTATGGTAATAGGTATACCGATGCTGGATAACAGAAATGTGGCCAAACGTTCGGTCCAATTTTGGAGTCGTATATGTGAGAATGCTGGTGCTGTAGTTCAAGTCATAGAAGATACAGGTAATGAATCTCATGATAATTACCTTGGCTGACATTTGGTTGTTCTGCTAAAAAATGTTATTTCACTTTTCAGATTCTGATCTTTGTAACTTAACCGCAGTATTAGCGGACAACAGGTGCCCAAATTGGATTGTAGAAAAAGCCTGTGACTGGCAAATTCCCCTGGTATCGACTGTTTGGATTGTACAATGCCTGATCGAGGGACGATTGGTGCTTCATGACTCCCATCCAGAATTCTCACACATGAATATCTAATTTCAAAGAGATTTTGTTATGTCCCAGAAGTTATTGTGTGCCAACATCATATTTCATAATACTTTTTTTTTTTATTTTTAAAGCGATGTAGCCTTTATTTATTTGATTAGTTTTTTTTTTTCTTCATTTTTTTAACGTTTTGATACCTGTTGAGGCTTTAATATCCAAAGTAACGTGAGCGAACAATGCGTCATTGATTTTATCAGTTCAGATTTACTGCACTATTGCATTGCATGCTATACTCATCGATATAATGACATAAGTAGAAATATTACAAACCTGAGTTTTAAGGTACAAGGAAAAACTACCTTTGCGTACAATTTTTTGTATAGTTTGGTGGATACTTTCGATTATCAAAATGTTTTCATTGTAATTGAAGTATATCGCTGAATGCACACGACTTTCGAAGTTTCATTGATAAAATGAAGGCGATTAATGTACAATTTTTCTGGCATGGAAAATATATCGACATATTTTGACATTTTTCGCGTCGTAATTCACCTTTTTATTTGCTACTCAGAATCCAGTGGGAGACGTGTGAGTGAATTTTCGACTAGTTATAACATGGGCTACGAAAAAAGTGAATGCCATCGCAACCATGTGGTTCGAGTAAATAAACAGAAAAAATTCGTAAAAAAAATTTCACCACATTCAAACTTGAACAATTTTTTATTTATTTTCTTATTATATGTACAAAAACGACAGCTTCACACCATATATATATAATCGGGAAATATCTTCCTAATCGTTATACCAGTCTAAAAACAACAGGGAGAACGACATCACTATAAGAAAAAATAAAATCCATACTCTCAAACCAGCATTTCTTTGTATTGCTTGACGAATTTGCTCATTTGCCTCTTTAACGTCTTCGGTGGATCCAACAACTGTCGTCATTAATCTGTCCAGGTTCCTGTCCTGATCCAGAACTTTCTCGGTGAATATTTCCTGTAACTCGGCGATGTGCACTACCTTGCTCTCAACTTGCTTGACTTCCTCTGTCAGGGTATTCAATTCATTATAGAGTTGCGCATTTTCAGATTCAAACATTTGAATGTCCTCAGGAGAGAGTTCTTCTTCGTCAGCTAGCAGATTCACGTCCCCATTAATCTCCTGAATTTTCATGGGACTCGAATCGCTGGAACTAATCTGGTCCCGTTCCTCCGGTGCTTCTGGCACACTAAGAGTTGACCTCGAACTCCCAAGTTCTCCAGGTCTAGATTTATTTGTAATTAACTCTAACTTAGCCATTTTTCTGAGTTCCATTGCTCTTTTCACTCTGATCGCCTTCTGCTCCGAATAAACTTTACAAACGCTTCTTAAATATTCCTCTATAAGCAGGAGGACAATTTCTCTATGCTCCAGATCCTGTCGGGCACCGTCAAACCCGGAGAGGTCTCGTTCAAGGTCTTTTATAAGATGTGAACAAGTTGTCATTATTTTTTGTGCACCGGAATCGATCTGATCCCTCTCAGCTTCGCTCATTTGTGACTGGCTCGCCAAGTGATTGGCAAAATTTAAATAAGCTTTTCTATTTTCTAGTAAAAAATCACGTAGCTTTGTTATCTGTGTAACAACGTCTCGGGCTTTGGCGAAAAATGGTGATGACTTTTGGGGCTTTTTTAGAGGTGATTTCACATCGCTTGGTATACCAACAGCTTTGTTGCGAAGTCGAACGGTCTTCACACAAGCTTTGAATAAGGCGCTAATATCCATGATTTTTATTATTCTATATTATTGCATACGTTTTATCGTCTTAATATAATCCGGATAATGTCTTGCAGATAAAAGCACGAAATTATTTGATTTATAGAATCCAACATAACCGGTCAACATAACACAACGACATAACCTGAACGGAATTGTCACATTCCCGTAGGTCATGGTCGCGCAACGGCCATCTTTGATTTATTAAAGCCCCCGATTCAAATATTTATTTTGAACGAATATGCTACAGCGATAGAAGAAAGAACCGCTTTATTCTATTTCATAGACACGAAATCAAGACCTGTTCTAACATTTGTTGAGTTCTAACACAATTTCTATCAACAAATAGGTCTAAAATAAAGCAAAATACGCATTGCGGTGGACGTGGCGCAAACGCACTCTAGCCACGTGTTCCATAACCGCAGATCGAAATTCCATCCGATTCGTAAATAGGGTGAGCATTCATCTTCTGTCACTTTGGCAAATCGTCTGATAATTAGTAGTAATTTTTCGGAATATCCGGAGCAGTCATAGCCGGCTGATAGGTAGTTTTGCTATAAATCGCTCGAGAAAGAGAGACAGGCGACTCAATTGGTTGGATAAAGAAGGGATACGGTTGATTGAAAATAGAGAAAAAAGCTTACAGCAACATGGCACGTCAGCAGCAGGGCGACGTTGATGAGTTATTCGACGTGAAAAATCATTTTTACATCGGTAATTATCAGCAGTGCATCAATGAGGCACAAAAAGTTAAGGTATGGGTTTCTTACAACATGAATTTTTGTGAAAAATTACGACTACCGCTTGGTTCTCATGAGTCATCGTCAAACTGTCTAATGATGACGGTGACTTACACCAATTTGACACTGAGCGTGCTCTGGAAACGATAGTTTAACCTATTTTTCGATTACATTTTGACGATTTTCATCCCGTTTTGGAGAAAACGTCTAACCTAATGCTTTCTTTTATGTCCTGATTCAGCCGAGTAGTCCGGACGTCGCTCTGGAACGAGATGTCTTTTTATACCGGGTATACATCGCACAACGGAAATTCCGAGTGGTACTGGATGAGATAAACAATTCATCTCCAAAGGACCTACAGCCGTTAAAAATGTTAGCGGAGTACTTCGCCAACTCTAGTAGGCGGGAAGCTATTTTATCCGAACTTGACCAATTAGCTAACAATGCGAACACGGATAATCATAACTTCATGATCGTTGCTGCTACTATTTATTACCACGAAAAAAACTTGGAGTCTGCATTGAGAATACTTAGAAACGCAGATAATTTGGAGTGTCTCGCTCTAACTTTACAAATTTATCTTAAAATGGATCGACTGGATCTAGCGAGAAAAGAGCTCAAAACCATGCAAGAAAAAGATGACGACGCCACTTTAACCCAACTGGCTCAGGCTTGGCTCAATATCAGTAGCGGAGGAGATAAACTTCAAGACGCATATTACATATTCCAGGTGAGGTTAAGCGCCGATTATAAAATGTAGAACGAGATAGTTGGGACGTGCAGAATGAAGATTATTCGTTTTTCAGGAAATGATCGATAAACACTCGAGCACGAGCATGCTGTTGAACGGACAAGCAACATGTTTTATCGGCCAGGCAAAGTACGAGGAGGCAGAATCTGCGCTGCAAGAATCTTTGGACAAGGACAGTAATAACCCAGACGCTTTGATCAACATGATCGTTCTCTCGCAGCATATGGGAAAGCCACCAGAAGTTGTAAATCGTTATTTGAGTCAGTTGAAAGACTCCCATTTAGAGCACCCCTTTGTAAAAGAATACCTACAAAAAGAAATCGAGTTCCAGAGGCTGAAAAAACAATATTCTCCGTCCGCCTGAGTGTATCAGCTACGGTACTGGCACTCGATCGGATGATTGAAACGGCGCAGAGTGCTAAATACTGGACAGCAGTGAGCGTTGGGTAAAAACTACCATAGTCCCGATCAACATATACCCGGATTTGCAAACCCTTATCAGGTGACACTTGACGCTATGAATTTTAATCAAAAATTACTGTTAGACGAGTATAAATTCAGGATTTATATAGAAATATGTTAGTAATTCTAATGTAAAGCAATTTTAACCAGAGTTTTTCAAAGCTGAGCCATATTTCTAATAACTGCAGCTCGGTGTCGCCTACGCTTAGACTCACCGTTCACAACGGAGAATTATTTCAAGCTCCTTGATCATTAGGCCCGAACGTGATGATAATTAGTGGAAAAAATTACAAACGGTTTTAACCTTTCTCTGCTATTCCTTGCCAACCGTATTTTTTGCGATAAATACACGCAAGTTCGTTTGATGCTGGCTTTGAGCAGCTTATCTTAAAGTTATGACAACTTTCTATCAAGTACAGCTGTTCGTCAATTGTTTTATCGTTACTATAGTCGCTGGAAACATTGTGACGATGAAGTATCGAATATCTCTATGAAAACCTGAACTTCACTTCTGTCCAGGATTAATGAGACATCCAACGATTTGGCTGATCATAATTATTACACTATAAAAATAAAATCAACGATACTGCCGCAGATTTATTAACAAGTAATAGGTATTATCATATAAGGGTAACATCCATCTCGCATGAATCGCGTTTTCTAACCATTCCTTGAGTAATAAACTGAGATATCAAACTTTCTAGTTATCGCCATTCACTATATATATTGATTCTATCAACAATATCTATTCCCCGACGTAAAACTTCCCTCAAAAAAATTAATTATGAAAAACAAGAGAAGCGTTATAAAATGTAGATAGCAACAGGTACTAACAATTCGAACCAATAGTGTATCCCATTTAACGTAAATGTAATTGGTACTATAATCGTCCATTATAATAAACTGATAAAAAGTATTCTAGATACGCGTGTAGACTTGAGATACAAAAAGGCTATTTGAAGCTGTGTTACAGCGATCAAGAATTTGTGGTATATTGTAAGTCTGTTTGAGACAATACGAGACGATAGATAAATATATAATATATGTAATAGAGACCAACCTTGATTTTTCCATGCGAGTCCCACAACACCGATGAACGACAAGAATCTCAACTAAGGAAGAGCAGAGGATTTATTGTCAAGAATTCGAGTTTTCAAATAACCAATAAATTGATGCATAACAACAGAAACTCGACAGTCATGTTTCCAAATCATTTATTTTCTAAACACATACATGGAATTAATGCTCATTTTAGGGAATCTAGTTGGCGTTGAATTTTTTCTAAATTATCAAAGAGCTCGGTGAGCCCTGTTTTATCAGCTTCTATAGTTAACATCGTCGGTGAATCCTTGCCTGAAATATCTGTTATACCGAGTTGAAGCATTCCGTGCGTCCGCATGTCTTTGGCAACAGCTGTTGAGGAGCACTGAACATTTAGATTCCAATTGATTTCGGTAACCTTTAAAAACGATAAATGAAAATGTTAAGTAACTAGACAGCTATTATCTAAAAACCTGAGTTGAATCAGTGGATTGGGGTAAAATTTCACCTGCGTGGGAAAAATGGATTTTTGTCTCAGTGTGTCCACGATGCCCTTCGCATGTGCCATCCATGTCTGGACAAGCACGTTTATTTTTTCATCTTGAATATTGAAGGTATCCTTCATGTAAGATTCCATTGCCGCAGGTTTGACGATATGATAAGCAGCCTGAATATAGATCAGCGTTGTGGTATCCAGAAGCAAGTTAAGATCCGTCGGACTGAGATTCAAGGAAATTGATAATTTTTCCTCCTCATCTTGGCTGAAAGTGTTAGCTCCGATGCGAGATTGCAGGTTTTGACAAACCCTTGACGCCAAAAGGCGTAGCTTGCCCGAATTGATTTGGTCTAAAATGACTAAACCTTCTCGGAGCCTGCAGGAGTTGAATGTCAAAGTTACAAATAATAGCAACAAAGAACTTCTTTTCATCTGTATATGAAATTTAACAAACATGAAAACTTATTTCTTCTTACCGAGGTGTAACTGTGATCCAAGTCGTCATCGTGGGACGTCTTAGAAATCTTATTTCAATATTTATAAAAAAACTCACGATAAATTATAGCAACCAGTGGTTTCAGACCTGTCAAAATATTCCACAGCTAACCTGTAAAGTCCATTCAATGATAGAGTTACCTGCAAACGTCGTTTGCGTGTGGAGCCACACACGCCAAGGTGAACGAGAGAGACCATCAAGATGCACTATTCCAGAATTGTTCCTCACTTTTCCCTTGTTCTTTCGGTTTTCTCATCAATTTATCAATTACTACATCTTCCTGCAGCCCTGGATGGGTTTTATGACATGCACATGGAGTTGCACTATCTTAGATTCATTCCTGATTTTTGTCTGAATTCTTCTAATTTTTTCTGATTTTTTCCGATTTTTTCCGATTTTTTCCGATTTTTTCCGATTTTTTCCGATTTTTTCTGATTTTTTTTTGATTTTTTCCGATTTTTTCTGATTTTTTAAATAATTATTCAAATTTTCCGCCCATTTTTATGGGCGCCGCCATTTTCTTTAGGCTCCGCCCACCGGGAGTACAGCTAGCGCCATGTGGCGGATTTTTTGTGAACTAACCCCTCGAAAAATGCAAAAGTTTTGACCCTCCTACAGGCGATCCCGGAAAAGTATTGACCACCTTTTCAAGCATAAAAACGCGAAAGTCTTGACCCTTCTTCAAGCGAAACCTGAAAACTATTGTCCACTTTCCGGAGCGAAAAAAAGCAAAAGTTTTGACCCTCCTTCAAGCGAACCCGGAAAAGTATTGGCCAGTTTCTCAGGTGAAAAAACGCGAAAGTTTTGACCCTCCTTGAAGTCAAATCTGAAAAGTATTGACTATTTTCTCGGTAAAAAAAGCAAAAGTTTTGACCCTTCTCCAACTGAAACCGAAAAACTATTGACCACGCAATACATCTCTTTCACGCAACACATTGCCTGACGTCAAGGGGCAAGAAACTTGGAATTTTAGTTCACCAAAAATCCGCCACATGGCGCTAGCTGTACCCCCGGTGGGCGGAGCTTAAAGAAAATGGCGGCGCCCATAAAAATGGGCGGAAAATTTGAATAATTGATTAAAAAATCAGAAAAAATCGGAAAAAATTACAAAGAATCAGGAAAAATTAGAAAAAATTAGAAAAAAATTGGAAATAAATCTGGGATAGTGTAACTACATTTGCATGTCATAAACAGCATTCAGGGCCAGAGGAAGATGCGGTAATTGACAAATTAATTAGAAAAACGGAAGAACAAGGAAAAATTGGGGAAAAATTCTGGAATAGTGCATCTTGATGGTCTCTCTCGTTCACCTCGACGTGCGTGGCTCCACGCGCAAATGACGGTTGCAGGTAATTTATCATCTTTAACGCGTGTCATTCGGCAACATGCACAGAGTGCAGCGTACTTCACTCTCCTCCTTGAATCTCAAAACGTTTTCCAAGAGGTTTGCTTCGAGTCCAACTGGTGAGCTTAGAAAATATTTACTTGTGAGTCGAGAGATGAGGATCTTGATTTTCCTCTCACTGATTTGGTTCTTTGCACTCCGATGCCGTTTTTAGGTTGCCCGCACCTCGGACGACTCAGTACAGCTCTGTACAACTATCCATTTGCTCAGGCAGACCAAGGAGATTTTATTCTGCGCTTGAAAGACACGAATCAAACAGAACTCGTACCAGATGCTACCGGTACACAGTGTTTAGACCATGGACTGGGGCTCTTAGGACAGGACTGTCGAGGCTTAGGCAAACACTGAAGCACGACCAGTCTAGACACCTGAGCTAAGAGGATCCAAAGGATCAATCGAGGCAAGGAGAATCTTACTGCGTCAGATCCAAGGTACGAGAAAGATGTTTGTCTGTTGATTAGACTCTGCAAGGATAACTAGGTTCGTAATATTAAAATGAGAGGGATGTGGGCAAGGTGTTGCTGGATAATATCAGTGTTTTTTTATGAATAACATGAGCATGATCTCTATTTTGATTTCAGTGTCTTATTTCGTATAGAGGGATGCTCAAATCAAACGATCGTAGCCCAACTCGGAGAAGCAGACTACAGTGATGAGGTTGTACTGGAGGAAGAATAATCGCCTCTCCTTTAACTCGAAGACTTGATTCGCAAAGTCCTGAGCGGTGGATGATCAACCAAATTCTGTGTGTAACTTGGCTTGCACGTCCTCAGTCGCCTGTTAGGAGCTGGGAAAGATGCGACAAAGCCAATCATCATACGTTCGGAGTGGATAATTGCTCTAATTCAGTTATTATACATATACGTTGGATCGTACTGTGTTCATAATTTCTTTGTAACGATCAAACTATTTTTCTAATGTGACTCAGAATTGAAGCATTATGTATGCTATTCCGAGTGATATTGTGATTGAGAAGCGATGAATATATCTGTGAGAATGAATCCATAATATGTATTACGATGTCTGAACATGTATCTTTTACCTTTGATTCGTCAATATATTTGACTACTTTAAATATACGATTGTTGAATTGCTATCAATCAAACCCCTACACACCAAATCCACTAATATCCTAATATGATGGAAAGAGCGACTGATTCCTTGCAGGACTAAATATATGAATGTATGTATGCATGCGTGTGTATCCAATCATGCTTTCACTCAAAGAGGAAGTGGTAATGCAGAGCTCTAGAATACCGGCCCTGAAAATTGAAAGTGTGCCCAAAAGTGGGAATTTGCATCAGGAGAACAGGAAACCCGAGGAGGTATTCCTAGACCTGGGGCCTCGTCATGTGCATGCCTTCAATCTATTTTATTTAATCCTAGTATGATGGGGAGAGAGCAACTGATTGCATGCAGGACTAGGCATACGCCTGCGTGTGTATTCAATCATTCAATCGTGCTTTCACTCAAAGAAGAAGTGATAATGCAGAGCTCTAGAATACCGGCCCTGAAAATTGTAAGTTTGCCCAAAAGTGTGAATTTGTATCAGGAGAACAGGAAACCTGAGGAGGTATTCCTAGACCTGGTGTCTCATCATGTGCATGCCTTCAATCCTGTGTAATAAATCCTAGTATCATAAATATATTGCCGTTCAATATTTCTATGATGCGGCAACTCAAAAATAAATCGAAAAATCGAAAATAAATCGGAATTAATTGGGAAAACTCCGGACACGAGCAAGATATACTTATTTAAACTTTTCAAATTTTGTGCTCAAGATATTTTTTCTTCTCCTTATTCCATCCTCTTTTATTCTTCTTTGTTTCTTCTTTTTCTCTACGTATAAAAAACAATCGGCTCGTAAAGCTAGCTTGTGAAAGATTTTTTATTGTAATGGCGATAGAATTTGAGAGAGCTGCAGTGTACAATTATAGGCAGGTTTATATCTTCCCCCTCCCCCTTGCCCCCCTGCCCTTTTTTTACATGAATATTGTGAAAAGCAAATTTTTAGATGATAAATTGATTGATTTTTTTTTCTTTCGTTTCGTTTTTTGAATAGTAATCGTGTGTCGCAAGTTTAAGAAGTGTACGCACAAGTATGCACACCTATATTTATAATGTATGTATTATATACCCACGTAATTACAGGTTTATTATTTTCTTTCTTTTTTTTTTCCATTTAAATATTTACAATTATTACAATCTACGTAGAACCAAACATGCCGGCATAAACGAACAAGGAAAAAAAAGAGAGCATCTTTTTCATCTTTGAATTTTTTAAGCCAAAAATTTTCACGTCACAAGTCAATTTCGAGTGATTTGATAATTGAAATCTCGAACGAAGTTATCCTTTCTTTCCTTTTGCTTTCGAGGCTCGATGAAAAATCATGGCAAACTCTTCGGATGCCCGGAAATGGTTCGGATTGAGATGCGATCCTTGAATATATTTTTTATCGTTCCAAAGAAAATAATAAAACTCATTGTAAGGGAAATTGGATAAAATCTTTTGATGAAAATGGAGACAGGATCGATTTATCGTATGATACAAAACGTAATCAATCACCTGGATCAGGAGATTTTTTTCTTTTACTGTAAGAGCAGCAAACAGGTAATAAATATATAATAAATGATAGCTAAAATAACAAATTGTGAGGATTCGAAACATAATCACTAAAAATAAGATTAGCTTACGAAGTTTGTTTGTTTGTTTTTGTTTTTCTGTTTTTTTTTTCTCAATAACAGAAGAAAGATTAAAAAATGGTTGTTTTTACTAATAACTCCTCACCGTAAATAACTCTCCAAACCGGCATCGATACAATATTTAATCGATTTATTGAATTTAATTAATAATTGCATCAATAAGGTAGACGTATTATTACACATCGTCCGTCCGAGGTTCGTTATAATGAAAGAAAAGAAGCAAAAAAGAGCAAGGAAAAAAAAAGAAATAATGAAACCAGTCAATGACGAAACGTTGATAAACCCTTTTAGTAAAATTTTTCTTTTTTCTCTTCATCTCCTGATTTTCATCGAGAATCGACGAATCTATTCGGATAAGAAATTGCAAAATTCAAAGATCTTGAATATTCACGTGGATTTAACGATTTTTTAAAAATCGAACATAATATTGGCACTAGAAGGGTTTAATATCTTTGATATTATTTTTGTTTCATCATCATCGTTTATTTGCGTATTTTGTTCATTTTATTTTGTATTATTATTAGTATTTTCTTTTTTTTTTCTCTTGATATTTTTCAGGTCTCGTAGGTACTGAACGGACTGACTCTCTCTTTCTTTCTCTCTTCCTCTCTCTCTCTCTCTCTCTCTCTCTAGATATCGTGCTGAAACTGGGCACCAAAAATACGTAATTCTTTTCAAACACGTTAGTCATCTAGTTTAACGCTGCATTTACGGATCGACAGCGTTACGAACTGTTGAGGGATCATTTGCTGTCCAAATATATTTTTAACGCCCGCTCTCGTCGCGGGCTACACGTCGCTGCCGACGACTGCGACATAAGACGCGAATTTTCTTTGCTCGCTATCTCTGTGAACTCGTCTACGCTCAGGGTCTTCAATTTTTCTCTGCTATCTCTGCGAAATTTGAATCGTTAGTGAATTTTTTTTGGCCGGTTTTTGTCGACCGAACGACCGTCAGAATTTAACTAACCTGAAATATAGAGCGGAACCATCTTCCAGATTGAGCGGCCAGGCGTCGATGGTCGTCGACAATCTTTGATGGTCGTTGTTCCAGTTCAAATCTGTTTGCACTTGGAGTACCGATATATCGCAAGGAAATGAATTTCTAACCTTAGCCACCTCGACGTACTCCTGGGGTATGTCCGATATCGAAGACAGCTGACGGTGATGAACAGTTAGAATCAATAATTGCAACAATGACGAGGAAAGTTTTATTGTCGATCGAAGCTCGACTCACCTTTTTCTTTAATTCGTCGATAGTTCTTCCGTTTATCGTAATTTCTTCCAACGGTGAAAGCTGCATCTCCGAAGGCGACCATTTTCTCACGAACAGACACAATTGGTTAGAATCTTTGACGGTTTCTTTGTCGGGTAATTCTTGGATGATTATTTCGCACTGCGTGTGCAACCGTAATTCCTCGAATTTTTCCTCGTCCAAAAATACCTTGGACGCTGCTTTGTAGTTTTTTCTACGCAATCGACACTTCTCGTAAGGTATGTCAATGTCGTACTTTCTCTTTATTTCCGCCAGTATTTCCTTCTTCGCCTGACCAACCGTCATCTCTTTCGACACTATCCAGTCGCAGAGGAATTTGAAAGGCTTCGAGAGAAATAAGCAAAGTTAGAAATTTTCAGCAAAGGGGAAATCTTTGACATTTTCAATCGTCCGACGATAAACGATAAAATTGCAAGAACTTACCTCGGTGGAATGAATAAGCAGCTGAAACAGCTTTACTTTGAATTCTCCACTGCGCAAAGCGCGTCCTAATTGTAGCCTGAGTCTTTCGCCGTCTTGGTAGCAACTCAGTTGTTCGGTTAATCTGCTGCATTCCGTTTCACCGGAGTCTGAAGAGTGTCGGAAGACCTTGAAATATTCTACAGGGACACCGACGAGAGGCTCGAGATCTTTTTTCAATGTACTCAACTGCATTCTCTTGTCCACCAGCACTCGCAGCACTTTTAGGGGGAGGGGAGGAAACAGGTAACGTCAGTCAGTGGTTCAAAAACAATCAAATAATTTATATGACATTGATTTCAACACTCACGTTTCACCGAGTCTTCCGAATGAGGTACGGCCTTGAAATAATATTCGGATTCATCTTCAACGTCCCAATTTTCTATGTGGTTAGGATTGTACGGTTGATAAGCGTTCACTTTTTCCGTATTCGAGGATGGCGATTGAACACAATTTCCGTAATCGGGAGTGTCTCCCATCAAAGTCCTTTCGCTGTCGCTCAGGCTACTGTCCTCGCTGTTACTCTGTTCAGGCGTGTTCCAATCTTCACCCTCCACCGATTGGACAGCACTGACTTTCGTCTGCGTTTCTTCTGCTCCTACGCTGCCTTTGGTTTGTTCGTAATTCTTTAGTTGGGTTTCTTTCTGTGATTCGTCATTGGCTAATTTCGAAGGGCCATTTGTAACCAGCTTTTCCTGTTCCTTCAACTTTTCTTCCAACGACGGAATATTCAAATCTTCTAACGTTTCTGTAACGAGCGTGTGACGGTGACGTGAGAAACAAACATAACTTAACCTTACCTAAAGAATAGTTTCTAGTTATTATTATTGTTATTAAGAATTTTTACCTCACCTTTACTAGTATCGGGCAGTAAAACCTTCAATGAAATAATGTAGTCGAAGTTTTCGATTATTTTGTACAATTTAGATTCGTGGAACGGCTTTGTGTCGTCATTATCTAAGGCAGTGGCCACAAATATTTTGCTCGATCCATAGAATCCCTCCGACTTCAGCATGTTGTCGTCTTTGTCGAGTAAATTTGTATCGGATAAATATTTTTGTACAATCAATTTCATCTGCTTCGCATCGATTTTCAATATCTTTGATAATTGCTGCTTGTACTCTTTTACCGTTTGCGTGAGCAGACCTCTGACGATTATCGGACCATCCACTACCTGCTCTTTATCGATGTCGACTACGAATACTTTCGTCGATACTCCTAAAAATGAAGAAGACAATTTTTCTCTTTTTCTTTTTCCTCACTCCAAGATTGTTGAAAAAACACTCACCGCCTGGTAGGTACGTTTCGAATTGCTCGTCCTTTCTGCGTATTTCAAGCAAGAAATCAAACTGGCTGTTGTTTCGCCAGATGTCACCGATGGGTTCGAGCAACTCGGCGCCCTCCCAACTCCGCTCGATCAAATCCTCGTTGTGATCGTAACTGACCAAACGACATTGGTCGGATTTAACGACTCCTTCCAATGCAAGTTTTCTGTAAGCCAAATCCGTCGTTTCCAACAAAGTTTCATCCTGCAGTACCAGAACCTTCACATCGACGAGGCATCCTTCTACGGGATGATGACAATAGACCTTCAACTTGCACATCGACATTTGTTTCTCACGATTTTTTCTGTCGTTTTCTTCGCTCTCCTTCATTTTTTTCAAAAGATCCTGGATATGTTTGGGAAAATTCTGAGCCTGCATGGGCAGTGTGTTGCGAGACGGATCGATTTGTCTGTACATGAGCATGTAGGCGTTTGTACTACTGCTATATGCTCCACTGTAATAAGCTCTGGTAGGTCCACCCCCGTAGGTCTTTTGAATATCTTCGTAAGTTATCTGAAAACAAGGTTACGGACGGTGTAAGAAGAGCCCAGCAAGGCGTGGGAGGAAAGTTTGATCAATTTTGAAAGAAATAATATCACCTTAGTCACACTCTGATCGTTGAAGCAGAACCATTCCTGCGTCATGAGATCTTTGATGTACGCGTAATAATGGCCTCCGCTGGCACTACCGCTGTGGATCATAATTGAGAAAAGCTCATAGACGTAAGGACCCTTATCGCCGAGACGGTTACCGAAATTTTTTTCGTTTTCATTATTGTGACTACTGCAGCTCGACGTAGACGGGCCATTGCTGACATCGATGCCTGTGAAGGTATAAATTTTATATCATTCGCATCGACGATTGGTTTTGTTTTTATCGATACTGGGATGTTCGTACCTTCGTCGTCGTCTTGATCGTTATTTGCTGACTGATTGCTGTTCGCACTACTACTTTCGCAGGGTGGACATTCGTCGTCCAGTGTTCCGCTGTCTGTCGTCGAACTGTCGTCGCACTTTACACCGACACCCGCGTCCTCCTCACCTCCAGGAGACTCTTGAGCAGCAGACGACGAAGCAACGAACGAATTGAGATTCAATAAATCAGGGAAAGTCACCCTGTTCAATATTGAGAAGTAACGCGTGTTAGCATCAATGAGTAGGAGATAAAGGAAACGTTCGAGACTACGGAATTTTGATTCACTCAAGGCCGCAACACTTACTTGTCGTTCAGCTTGATTCGGTGGAGAGTATTGTAGTCGAAATCGAATCGCTTGAGATGCAAGGTTAGAAGATAAGGGAATTTTGAAAATTTCAATCCTTTATGCGCGTCGCATTTCTTGTTACATTTTTCGCAGTGATATTGATTTGTGCCATCGAGCGTCTCGGGTTGTACAAACGCTCGTAATGCCTCTTCCTGATCAATGAATGGAGGAAGAAAACAAACAGTTCAGTATTCGCAACGCTGAAAATTATTTTATAGATACAAAATATATGCTAACCACACTGTTGTACGCCACTTTACTGCCGAACGGTCGTACGGGTAGAGGAATATCGAGAAAGGTGTCCTCTCGAGATTTTTCTGTACTACATTCCAGGCATTTCACGTAATCGATCATCTTTCCTGTAGATGCAATGATCATTTTTTTAGAATATGGAGAGTCCGTTGAAAAAATTGATCACGCTACCTTCGTAGAGTCTATTGATTAGGTCGGCCTGCTGTGTGTTCTTGAATTTCTGTTCCAGAGCGTCGAACATAACTCGGCACAATTCTTGAATATCGTGCTGCTGCCATGCCTCCGTTGAATCCCAACCGAAACTTTTCGTCAGAGACGTCGTTTCCACCGCGGACTTCGTAGATGTCTGACACAACAAAAGTCAGAAGTTGAAAAACTTAAACTCTAAAGTTGTAAGAATTTTTTGACATTCTCTGTGGCTCGTGAACACTAACCTGTAGATTAAGAAACAGTTTCTGCAATTGATAAGGAATACTTTTAGCCTCATCTTTCTCAGAACCATCTACGTATTCCCAATGGTATAAAGCGTTCCTGAACTCCGGAGTCATGTAAAGGGCTTGTAAAAGGCTGTTGAGATAGCATGTCATTGCCTGGTTCACGAGACCGACGTAACCTTCAAAATTAAGATAGTTTGTTGTGAATCAAGCCTTTGGTCAGAAAAAGTTTGTGCGAATGATCCAAGACTGACTATTTTCAGATTTGAAGACACTCTTATAGCGACTGTAAAATTCCTCAATGGGCTGGAATGGTCGGTTAGGGGTGTCTCCGGCAGGTCGATCGAACGATAGAAGGTCGTTGTATAGCATCACTTTCTGATCTGTCGTAGCACCCTTTGGCGGCTGACCTGCCATGTCCGTGACAAGTAATCTATATTTTGTGTTACCGCTGAAGTCCAATTTGAGATCCATCAGCGTCTTGTCCTTCATCTCGTTCATCTCGATCTTTGAATAAAAACAAGATACGTTCGTTACGACATTTTGAATGTGTCCAGACACAAAGATTGGAATAACCATACTGACCACTTCGCCGTGAGAACATTGCAGAACTAGCTCAAAACTGTCCGGTTCATATTCGTAATGATTGGCCACATGGTTAAAAACTTCTGTAACTGTAGTCGACGGCTTGATCACAAGCTTTGATTTGGGTCCACGAACACGTGAACTAGATACGCGAATCGAGCAGACCACACTGCTCTCGCCCGCCACACACACCATGGCCTGTAAGAAAAGAGGGTTTCTTGTAAATTGAATTCTAGCAAAACTGTATTTATGTCAACGACAAAGGATCAGGCAAACCGTAACTAAATTCTACAGAAATGCAAAGATGTCAAATTTTTTAAAATCAGAACTCCTAGATGTCCTTACAATTTCGTTATATTAAGATATGATCTATGCGGACTTTTATAAAATGTATTTTTGTATGAAAATATAAATAGACATTTCTTGTTCACTGCGACCGACAAGTTTATAACTTTGAAAATTTTTTTGTTTCTTGTTAAGTTTTTTGTAGACTATGGTGTAAATATTGAGAAACTTCTGCTCTCTACGATACTTGATTTGAATAATTAATTACACTGAGTTAACTAGCGTTGATTACTGCGGTACTTGCATCCCAAAAATTAGTATTTCTAGAAATTGGAAAAATTAATTATTCAAAAGGCGACTATCTTGAGGAATAGCTGAGCAATTATACAACTGTGTCATGTGGCTAGGGACGATGATAACACGAATTTACGAATTCACGAATTCCAACTTAAATATAGAAATTCTCAAATAACAAATTGTGACGATCACAATGTAGACGCAAATAAAATATCTATGCGATACAACTATACGACAGAGGCTCTATGCCATCGGCATGGACACCGGCACACACACACGCATACAAAGAGAAATGAGTTAATTTGCAACCGTATCGAATGTTCGTACAATTAATTAGAGAAACTTATTAACAGATTTTATGCGGACAAAATTTGGCAGCACGCCATAGCAAAGGTAGAAAATCAACGAGATCTGTGTAATGGAGTGAGTCGAATAACAGTCTGCACAGCAAGGCTCACTACGGGAGCCTGTACACTGGTGGCTATATTTAGCCGATCTAAACCAAGACTTGGAAAATGGCTCTCTCCTCTGAGATCACCACTCCTCCCTTCCACACATATACCTATACATCGTGCATTGCTTTTACTTTGGTTTCCTGACGCATGAATTCATCGTTTTTTCAGATGTTAAATTCAATAATTTCAGTGCCCATTGCCTCAAAGCAAACCTGTCAGCATATATTTTTTACAGAGAAAACATAAATAAATAATGATTATTCATCGTTCAATTTTTTCCAAAATGTTATTACTAAAATTAAACTGACTCCAGAAGCCTGGAAAACCTATTGGGTCATGATGCAGCTGACAAGATTTATGGATATTCGATTTTTGGTAAGAAAGTGAGGTAGCAGAGTTGTGAACGGATGGTTGAAACCTAGAGAGTATTCAAGTGGCGGGAAATTTATGAATAATTTATTCTTACTCACTTCAAAATCCACGGTCATCCTTTTGATTTAATAGGTACGTCATACGTCTACAACAAATTTATACCGTTAGATTTTTCAGATGATAAACATGAGTTCGTAAAGTAACAGCCTTGGCCATTGCATAATATCGTAGAATTGTCTGGAATTGAACACGCCGTCTCGTCTAACAATCGTCGGTGACATAAGTTTATTGAATCTGAGTATCACGGGGCATACTGTAAATTTAGTGCACGCACGAGCCACGAAAATCATCGAATTGCAAGTATTTGGAATATTTCTTTCACCGTACTGAAAAATCTCATTACTACTTTACCAAATCTTTAGATCTCCCAGCAAAAACTGTTGACGCAGGTTTTAGGGATGACGCAGAAGCATTGGTGACATGTTCTGCGACAAACAAATAATGTCAATGTCCGATCCGTGTGAACAAGTTGGAGATTATCGGCACCTCCAAGATGATATTGGTTATGTCATGCTCGATTAACAACGAATGAAGATTTGAATCTCACCTAATAGTTGTTCCACAATGATGATCAAAAATTTGAATCCAACATTCAATAACAGCGGAGTATTTAGATCTGAAAACAGAGGTTACGTATAACACTTGTGATAATAGTTAATCCGAGTAAATTTGACTTGTTTAGAAATGGAGAAAAAAAAATGCACGAAATGCAAAGCGATGATAGCAGTCGAGAGATCGGAATGCGTTTTCGGTGCCAGAAAAAAGGCAGGTAAAAGCATGTAGATTCCGATTCGTGTTAGCGAGACGCCGGCACAAATGCTCCTCGAGTTTCCATTTACCGCGATAAAATGTCGTGTTAAATTATGCAATGAAACATCACAAATAACATCCCCGTGATCGTACCTCCGATACCACATGAAATGAGGAGAAAAATTTATTAAAAAAATGTCTAAAATTGCTGAACACCCGACGTCAGGATTCGCGTCCTAAGGCTGCCAAAACGTTATGTAACCGTTGAAAAACTGGAGACCTCGATATCCATCAGCTGCGGATTTGTCGTTTACGTCATTATACGGAAATTTAATCGGCTCTATCGCGATATACGCTCGTCAAGAAATCACTTACCGAATTTACTGACACATGTGTAAGAATCACGTTACGCCATATTTTTTGCGCCGAGCTACTGAACCGGAGTGAACCAGAGGTCGGAGACTCAACAATGTAGAAAACTAGCACCACCTGTGGAGAGGGACAAGAAAATTTGAAAATAGTAGCTGCTTCCTAAACTATCCCAGTCGTTGTAGCTTTACCCTCAATATTCACCTTTTCGAATGATCTTTTTTGCGATCGTTTGTCACGAATCCTCGGTGAACGTGTTTGATGCTGGAAACGGGAAGAAACTTCGAAACACAAAAGTTACGAAACACTTGAGCGTCTAACTTTATTTTTAGCGCGTCAACGATGACATTTGTAGTCGATTTTTATGTCAATCAGCGACGAATCGTTTCTTCTGTCATTCTTCGATAAAGAAATTGGTTATTTTCTTCGCAATCGAGGAAAAAATTTCGAAGAAATCAAACTGAACACTCGCAATAGTTGATGATGGTTCGTTTCCCGCGCCATTCTCGCGCCCAATCAGAGAATGGCGGCCGAATTGGAATTTGACTAAGCGAGACCTTAACACGCGATAATCAAATGGCAAAATATATATCAGGATCAATAATACCTGATTATCACGTCTGCTATAAAATCATCAAATCTATACCGTGAAATTGTAACATCCAAAAAACTCCTATCATCCTCCGACATCTGCCGCCGAATCGGCCTACCGGGTACAGATTTTTACCCAAAGCCCGACGTCTTCATCTGAAAGCTGAATAGTCCGGGGCAAAGAGTGGCTGTCGGTCGATCTGAAAGTCTAGTGAACTTGTGTTTTTTAAAGAGGTCGTCTCTTCGTTATTTCATTCCGCATGAACATTTTAACACATTTCAATAAAATCAGGATACGTTCCCGATCCTCCCCATCGTCTTGCCAAATGTTAAACCCTACGAACTTTGTTAAGCATGGCAAATAGTAAGTCGCTATTCTGATCAGTCCTTTTAAATTTACGGTTATTCTCGCCAGTTTACATCTACGCCTCTGTTTCATAACAGTATCATTTCAGGTTTCGTGTTTTCTGTCTCCAAACGTCACGTTCTCATTCTTTTTGTACTTCATTCCTTTTTATTTAATTCGACCTATTCAAGTCATGGAATTCACAAAAGAAACCCGTTTATGTATTCATAAACTGTAAATTGAATATAATAAAAAATTTCCTTAGATTCGGTGTCAAATTTGTATCTACTTTTTCTGCGATGATCGACTGGTGTCGTCAACAATTATTCTGTACTTGAACTAGATGAGGAAGCGATGGAAGTGCTGGAGACGGAAGATCGAGTAATCGAGCAGCCTGACAATAGGCCTGACGACAGGCCTTTACAGAGGGATGTCCAAGGAACAGGAGAAAACACAAACCGAGAGGTATTACCTGACATCGAAGCAGCTGAACCGATAAACTTTGCAGTTGCACAACACGAAGACAATTTACCGAGGTCACAAGAATCGTATGACCAGAATCCCGAGGAAAATGAAAGCGACAACAACGAAGAACCTCCCGAGAACAGTGAGATACAGTTTGTGAAATTTACGAAATATTATCCTTAAAATATCAACGAGTTGAGCTCTAAAGTTGAGCGACTTCTCATAGTTCTTTGCATTTTACAGCAAACAAAAGAAAAGAACCAGATACAGACGGAGAGGGCGATGCAGACTCTGGTCAGTCGTGTCCCATCTGCATGGAGTTATGGAACAATTCCGGTGAACATCGTTTATGTTCTCTACGTTGCGGTCACCTATTCGGCTACAATTGTATAGTACGCTGGCTACAGACCGGATGCAACGCAGGTGCCCGTCGTTGTCCTCAATGCAACCACAAGGCCACTATCAAGGACATTCGTATTTTGTACGTCAGAAAGTTACAAGCGGTCGACACCAGCGAAACTGAAAAACTGAAGGATGAACTGAATCGGATCACCACTGAGAAGAGTCGACTCGAAATGGAAGTAGCGAGATACACGATGAGGCAGACGTTGTTCGAGCAGCAACTGGCCAGCATGAAACAGCGAATATTGGAATTAGAGAGCCAGCAGTTGCAGATGAGCAAAGAATATCAGTCGAACCCACAGCTGTCGACCTCCCAACCGCCGCTAAGAAAATTTCACTTGGAAAGATCGATCGATATTTGCAAAGACGGAGGGTGCAGAGTTTTGGCCTACAATCCGTGGTACCACCTTCTAATAATCTCCGCAAAGTCTACAAATGCCTTGTTTTCTGGATACGGTGTCAGGAAGATCGATTCCAAGGACTTTCGGTCAAGACAATTTGTTTTCCTGCACACTCAGCCGATCAGGGATGTGTCGTTCAATCCGTCCATAAACGAAATCCTCCTCAGCGTAGGATTCGACAAGTGTGCCAAGTTGATGGATATCCACAACAACTCGGTGGTCCATAATTACCAGACCGATCACCAACTGTGGAGCTGCTGCTGGGACGGATACAATCACAATATCTTTATGATCGGTGCACAAAATGGTTCGGTTATCCAGTACGACATCAGACAAACCAGTGGTCCTATAAATCACATGGACGGTCCTGGCGACAGATCACCCGTTGTTTCTCTGGCCAGAGTAGCACCGTCTTATAACGGTGGATTGTCTGCGGGCGGATTCATTGCGTGTCGTTTGAACACCTGTTTCGCTTACGAAACTAAAGATGGAGGTTACATAGGGAAGCAAATGTTCCTAGAGGGTCCTTTCGTCGCCGTCTGTTACGACTCAGACAGCAAACACGCCGTCGTTTCATCCAGACCTAACGCCAGGCATCCTCAGGCAAGGCACACAGTTTGCACGATTGACAAAGGAAACGAAGAAATCATGGTGTGCAACGTGCTCCACACCTTCCAAGGCGGCAACTCGCAGAAATTGCTGTCCAGACCGTGTCAAATTAAGACCGAAAACGACATGCTAGTCGCTGCCCATCAAGAAGCCACTAGCTCTATACCGATCTGGAGTATATCCACCGGAAGACAACTTTACAGTCTGCCAGTTTCTGATCCTGTAATAGATTTCTGTGCTTTCAATACAAAGAGCAACGACCTGTTTCTGGCCACCCTGTCCGAGAAGAAACTTAGAGCGTACAAATACGGTAACTGAGGAAAACTCGGGAGATTTTCCGGCCCGAAATTTTCAGGGAAGAGACGAAATATCGACTTATGCTGAAAAATGAAACGATTAGGAGTAACTAGGTAATTATGATAGCCACCACGTGTTTATGATTTCGATTTTATTTGGGAATTTGGTTTCGGAAATAGTTGATCATGTTGGACTAGAAATTTCAGTGTTCTCATCAGCCCTGTTAATATTCAGAAAACACTGCCAACGACAAAGTGCTGTGGAACTGATTAATCTGTAAATATTTAATAAGATAGTGTAATTTGACGGACGAAAAATTTTATCATCGAATTAACGTGTTGTATTTATAATCTTTGTCACACGAAAAATGAACTTAAAATCGAATGATTGTTATTAGATCGTCCTGTAAGTTGTATTCGAATATTTCAGACAAGTTAATGAAATTATTTTTAAGTAGAAGAAACGGGTTTTCATCAATAGTAATGTGTTCAATTTCCAACAACTTGTTACTTCAGATGTTCGCAGGAACGTTTGTAGCGATGTAATGTGATATGGATTATCTTTAGCACTTAAGTATTTTGTATCGAATAAAGATTGTCTTTTGTAATATAAACTCGACTCTGAAAATTCATATTTGAACAAGGTTAGAAAGAAATGTTCTGGGCAAAAGTGAAAAAAAATTACTTTTATTAATATTCTTGAAACGCCAATGTATAACATCACCCCCATATACATTGATCTCTTCAAATGGTAAATACACATTATCCCAAACTCCTCGTCATGCGTAACGCTAGTTTCATTACTTCGAGGTAATTCAAATTCACATGTTCTCAACCATGATCTTAGAGTAACACATTCTCTCCCGAGGATTTTCTGCATCGATCTTTGCTAGCCACATTTCAGACACCGCTCAGATGTGAGTAATTATAAATTAGGCAAGGCAATAAGCCGTTCGCACATCATCGATGCAACATTTAATTCCTGCAATATTTCACACCCGTTGACATTATGATGAAGTAAATCAATCCACTGACTCATCAGGACACGAATTTAATGAGGTTTCATTTGTAAATGTACAACGTGACTGACGGTGTGACTTACTTTTTATTAATTCTACCATTTCTTTAATGAAATGTGCTATCGAAATAGTGTAATTATATATTTCATAAAATTCATTGGCGGATGTAACACGAATGAGTAAATTTCACTCGCGAAGTACCTACGCTCCAAAAATATACAAACATAAAATACTAAGAATCAAGTTCATTCGAGTGCATAATTTTTTTACATATGTGGTACGGAAATTGAAGGAATTCGCAATTTTATTAATGTACAATTTTTCAGATGGAACCTAAGGACTTAATTATTTATCATGAGACGGCAGGACTCATTGTAATTGGAGCAGTTTTAAGGTGAGATTTTACAACACGGCATTAGATCTTTTCGAATAGATACGCACCTCCAGAAGTGAGTCTGCAAGTTCAACATGAATTTGAAAAGAATTTGTTCAACTCGCTGTCATCTGTGCGGACATTTTTATACAACAAAAAAAAAAAGTCGGGCATGGGTAGTCACTCGATGTGATTTCGATTAAAAGTAGATATCCGTAATCTACAAAAACGCCCTCTTCTCGAGATACATATCTCATCAAATTTTCTACACAATTTTATCCTATCTTTCCTTTTTTTTTTCTTGTTTTTTGATTCCTTTTTATTAATTATTGTTTCTCGTGTCTATTTTACAAATTAATTAAATGACTATTAATCAATCCCGAATGGGGATCGCTGCCAAAGTTAACTCGTGCCTGCGATATTGTCATTACGAGTGCTAAATTTTTCATTTATTGTAACCACTGTGGCGTACTTGTTCGTGTGTGATGTGAATACCGAGGTTCGGTATTTGACAAGTGGTGGCTGGTCGTATGATACATGAAGGTACACAGTCGTCACTAACTGAAGAGCTGTTCGGTGGCACGTTCTAAGTCCCAATTGTAAGAGGATAAGGCTACTCGTGCGTTGTGTTCTTCGATGCCCATATCGGTCAATCTTCTTATCTTGTCGTCCAAATCTGGCATTTTGGCCGGTCCTGGAAATACGAAAATTCTCTCCACAAACGCATATTTTTTCCAGGTCCTATCGACAAGGTGGTCCCACAGGAATGCCCGTCGACAAAATAAATAACTTGTTCACATACCACCGGCATACACTGACGTCCAATGCTTCGCGGTCTGACGAAACATCTCCGGTTGTTCCTTGTACTGTTTAGCGACCACCGCATCCTGGGGATCGTCAGGTTCGGCGGCGGAAAGTAAGGCTTGTAACGACAACAAAACCGTCCGTAGGGTCATCGCCGCAGCCCTGACACAGGAACGAACGCATTCAAAAATATGGGAACGGTGAGAGTGAGAAATTGATGCAGGTATGATTGTTGGACTCACCATTGGTCTTTTAATATGTCCAAGCATATGGCGCCTGTGACCGACGATATATTTGGATGCCATATCTTTGTTATAAAGCGTACCTTGCATGAAAAAAAAATTATGTTACGTTAGGTCATTGCCAGGCAGCTTTACAGACGGTACTTCCATGTGACTTACTTTGGGTGGATTAAATGGATAAGTTTCAGGTACTTTGATCTCTAGCACAAAGTTTCCTCCTTCGTACGGAGTATCTGGAGGTCCTGCAATTTCACCCTTCAATTCTGTGAAGCTATCATTTACTAGTTCTACTTTGATCGCACATTTTGCCACCTAGAATCAGAAAGGAAAAACGTCTCTCACTCGATAGATGAAGAAAAAAACGTCGTTTGGAACCCTACAAATTAAATTGAGGATTTAATGTTGGCATGAGTTATCTTCTCGTCCAATTCTGAATCTCTCATTCATGTCGATAGAAAGTTTTCCTACGTACACGGAATTGTGCAATCTTAGAATGTTTGTGCCACATTGGGAACATTTTTTTCAACGAGCATTATTTGTTTCTTGCTCAACAAATTTAATGCGCAGCCAACAATATGCAATCTGCCGTTAAAGGCGTTATCGACCCCCTGTAGCTTTTAATCTGGGACGTATATTATTATGGAACCAAAACAACGGGGCTTATCAGCTCGACCTTTGTGACTTTTGCGAAACGATGAAAAGTGTGGAAATAATCAAACAGAACAAACTATGCCAGAAGAACGTGCTATAGATAAAAACAGTTATTGAACATAGCATGATATTTTTAGTGTCCTGAGGAGAAGTGCAAAAGTTCCTGGAAACTTACAGACGATGATCCAAGTAAATACCAAAGCGTCCGAGACACCGGGCCAAATATCGACAACGGAAGTAGATGGTACGTAGCAACATTCTGCAGGATTTTCGAGATCGCTCTGCACTGAATGACGAGATAGCTTTGTTCGTACAGAATAAAATCTAAAAAACGCTTTAGGCCTCTAGCAAACAAATAATTTGTCGGATGATTTGAGGGAATGAATTCATTCAAGATGATCGACGGAACGCACAGCTTTTGTTCAGGAGCTCTGACGTGGAAGCAAGACAAAGACGAATATGGAATCTGAACAAAGGCGAATCGAACTAGATACGTATGGTCAGTAAGGGTCACTGTCAATTTACAGAATGTAGGCAAAAGGGAATAGTTTGTGGACTATCCGAGGTGACTCTTCAGGTTCCGGAGTAATTGAAATCTGATTTACTTCGCGTGCTCCTCTTTTGCACCAGACAGTTGATTGAATTTGGACCGATCTATTTTAGACATTGTAAAACTGACGAGCCAACTGTCAAACGAAAATTTTAAACATGACGGGTGACAACTGGCGGTAAAAAGACCTGCTCCTAGCAGCGATTTTATGTCGAGTTTTCGAGTAGGCCAAACTACATATGTTCACACCTGGCATCCGTACCGCAAAATCACTCAGGGTATCCCGGGGTTTGTGCGCCCAGTAAAATACCGGTAAATAAACGCGGTGACGGAGAAGTTACGCTCGTCGTTCACTCACCTCTTCGCTTTTTATAACCTCTTTAAACTCCCGTTTGATTCGTTGCGCCGCAATGTTCGCCATGTCTCCCTATCACTCCCGGCGATTCAATAGACTGACATAATTTACCGCCGGATTACGCGCGGCGGTTTTCTACCTCGATTTCTCAGTTATTTTATTCGAATAAAATCGTTGAAACCTGTATATTTTTTACCCAAATATAACCGCTTGCGGCCACATACAATTTGTCATTCAATCAACGCTAGCGCCACATTGATATCAGAGAAATGGGAAAATCATAAAAGTGACTGTCACTTTAGGCTGTCTCTTTAAATCACGGCTAGAGTCACGCCGCGATTAATAATTGGCGCTAATTCAAAGTCGCTTAAAATAATCGCATTTTAATCCAGCTGGAATATATTTATTCGACCATTCCGAAGAATTCTAATCACGAACGTCGGCCTCCGCTCATCCGCCGAAGGAAAACGCTCCGGGAACGAGAATCGCCCGAGACGTTAAAGACTCGTGCGAAGAAGTTGAGGTTTCGCCGGAAGATGACAGAGCTGGTGGTAGCCGCCATTTCCGGCCGGGTTCTGATTGGTCCCCCGAATTTCGTTTTCAGTGATGCCCGTCCCGCAGCCAGTGCGTGCGAAGAGTTTGTTACGCGCAAACTTGGAGAAACCTCGTGGCGGTGTATTACTACAGAGCAGGATGCCGAACATCAAGGTCTTCAGCGGTACGTCGCACCCGGACCTCGCACAGCGGATAGTGGACAGACTGGGAATTGACATCGGAAAAGTTGTCACGAAAAAGTTCAGCAACCTCGAAACATGGTAACTTTGCAAAACACATTTATTGTCATTTAATATTAATCGTCGAGCGTGATCGCTCGGGTAATGGAGCCAGTTTGAAGTGATAATCGTGCCTGTACAAAAAATGCCCGCTATGTAGGATGCCCTCGAAGTATTACGGCGTCGAATAATTATTCGGCAGATATTTCTCGCACTCTTATCCAAAGACCTACGGAACCCTTGGCGCGAATTCTATCGTCCATCCCCAGGATGACCGCCGAAGATACCTCGATCGCGTGCATCACGCCGCGCCGCATTGTTTAATTTTTTTCTCTTCACGTCGTCTTTTTTTACCCCTCTTATAATAGAACGAACGATGATTCCTTTTATCCACTGCCCGCCGTACGTGACCATTGATTATTCCCTGAGTTCTCTTAGCACTCGTCAAATTGATTCTAATACATCATTATTACAACGACCTTGTAATTTATTCTATGGCATAGTTCGGTCTTTTATCTCTATTCAGAGACACCGCGGAGTACGCTTCCATTAATTAAATTAAACGGCCAATCGGATTTTCTGGCGGCCGTATAAACTTTTCAAATTAATCTTACCCACTCTACGGAGGCGTATGTTGAGAGTCCTAATGTAATAGTATCGAACCATCGGTATTCTTAACTGTGACAACGGGCCATGTCTGCACAATGTCTCGAGAAACGTGACTGCGAGCCTCGCGGATTTGAGGAGCTTTGATCGGAGAGATCAGTCGCAATGGTCGGTCGTTGTGTTTCTTTAAATATTCGTTATGTCAAGGATGTAAATTGTTCATTCATAGCGTGGAAATTGGGGAATCTGTGCGCGGCGAAGATGTGTACATTATTCAAAGCGGGAGCGGAGAGATAAATGACAATCTCATGGAGCTGTTGATTATGATCAATGCATGCAAGATTGCCTCTGCATCACGAGTAACAGCAGTCATCCCTTGCTTCCCATATGCCAGGCAGGACAAGAAGGATAAGGTAGGAGATGTGAGCACCATTTTATCAAATCTATTAATTATACACATGTAATTTATAGACAACTATAAATTACATGACTCGCAATATATACATTCACATGTCTCTGCAGCAACTCCGCATCTTATCTTTTTTAATCATTATTGCAGTACTCTACTTTGATAAAAACTAAATTTCGGTGGCTCATAAAATGATGTCGATTTTGGATCACGATAATTACTTCAGGTATGTGCGATTTGCTGCAGTAACGTATTCCTCTATTTACAGAGTTTTCTTCCCCTTTTCTACATTCTTTCCCCGTTTCTTTTTTCTTTTATTATTTCTTATTTTGTTGAAACAAAGATGGGGTGACCGACGACAGTAGTATCGTGTGTACAGTGTCAGATATTCATGATTTAATTCAAATTTGCACCATCTTCTCATGTGAGAAGGTGAAAAATAACCTGTCACCGCTGGAATGGAATTCAATTTCTGTTATCTTATGTGATGTTATGTTATGTTTCCTACGACATCTTTTTAATATCCTTGTCATTAACTATTCAAACCAAATGCAAATGTCCTTTGATGTTGCTAATTTCAGCCATTTATTTTATTATCATAATTTATTCACAATCTTATACGTGTTACGGTAATAAATCAATCCGTTCATTAGAAAAACATGGGTTTAATCTTTCGAGAACATGTCGTGTGGCAATGACAATGTCTCAATCAAATTTTCAGCTCACATTTCGTAACCAAATAGCTTACACCGGCAAGAAAAAATCAGCTGATTAAACCGACGTGTTAAGCTTCACTTCTTAATCTTGTATTTCTATTCTCTCACTCTGACATCTTCAGTATATCAGAGGCCAAAGTCTAACCAGAGTTGAACCCGATAAAGTTTTACTCAGTTTTCACACTACTTTCACAATCGAGTCTATCGGACCTAACCGCGTTGTGATTTGTTGAAATTTAAATCGTGGGATGGACTTGAAGCTTGATTTATTATCTTAGGTACTCGATCTGAACTTGACCCATGTTTGGAATTGACACTTTTTCTCTCCTGATCAGAAAAATAATAATTCCTGGACCCCCTGCTGGTACGACTGGCTGTAATGTACATATTAATTTTTAATCTGGCTAAGGTTCCATTCCAGTATTCTTTATTCTTTGATTTGATCTATATTAACATTGACTGGTCCAACTTGGATGTTATATTCAAATGGCTTGCGAGTGAAAGCAATGAATACACATTATAATCCAGTTCACTGAATAATTATGTTGATTAACATTTGGTACAAAAAAGGTTCCACCGTTATTTACTTTGTACCCACGATAGTCAAGTGTGATTTTCTGTTAATAATTTCAATGACTACTTGGAATGAAAATTGGTCCGAGATTTAATCGATATGAGTATTCTAAATTGTGACCTGTACATGGAATAGGTTGAATAATTTAATGCAGATTATTGTTAAAGCACATCAATAACCAAAAATCATCAATTCTTGAAAAAGAACGAACTTTCTAGATGAGATGTAAATTGTTTTGTGTGGTGTCTCCGCAGGGTGGTGATGGTGGGGAGAAGTCAGACTCCACTAAGACTCGCTTCATCATGAAGTCGAACGAGTGGAAGTTCAGGGTAACTTACAGCAGTGTCTTTACTGCCAATTTCATTTTTTTTGTAGCTTTGCGAGTGTTTATGGGGGAATGAACTGTGCTCATTTGGGGACACGAATGTTGGCTCGTATATTGAGTAGCTTCGGCTCCGTTACATTAAAATTTACTGTATTTTCTAGCTTTGTGTTCGGGGGAACTCAGCCGATACGGACCTCTTACCTTTAGAGTCTTAAATGTTGTTTGCATCGATCAGAGGACTCATGTAATTAACACGTATGAATCAGAACAATAATCACTCCGTCATTGGTCCAAATATTGCACTCAATTACACAAATATGGGGTCGCGGTTTAACACTGACTCAAGTATATTTACATTGATGGTTCAAACTGAGCGGTCTGCGATCATAAAACGTTCATTCATTCTGCCCTGGCGAGTAGATGATTCTTTTTCTTCGACGACGCTTCGATTCAAATACATACATATTTTCAACGCATTGCCTTGATCTAAGTTAAGCAGACGAAGCTTGCAGGTGGTTGAAATTGGGCTGCTTTAAAGCAAATGACGTTCTTCAAATAGTGCTCTGCCGATAAATATGTTTTCCGTTCAAAAACCTGAGCTCAGGATCATCAGAAATACTAAGATCTAGTCATCGTTGCAGACACTGTAGGAAGAACGCATGGCAAACGCACACTCATCGACAATAATTGCGATTATCTTAGATACCATTATTCATTACCACTGCGCCAGTGAGGAGAAAATATCAGTGAGCAACGGTACTGGACGATCACTGAATACCTAGAACGTATTTTGCAGGCTGTTGTTAGAAGCTAGTTTCTTACGCATTCTGCTTGTTAAGCATATTTCATATTTTATCTCGGCGTATGGAAATCTGAAACACAGACCTGTGATCAGCGATATACTTTTAACCTGTATCATTTACTTGAGCTTACTCTCATAACTGTAGATGACTTTGGAGCAGTAGATGCTGAATATTACTATGGCAGGATATTTGAATTTATTCTTGAAAATCTCCAGATACGTCACATTAATTGTGTTGATAGAAACTTCAGCAGTAATATCGTTGAATAACAACTTCTGGGTTATCAGGATTGAACTTGATGTCGTATAGTAGATGTCGCAAGACTGTGACGCAGGGCAATACACCGATCCCAAGGGGGTCGATTCAATGAATCTGTAATGTCTAATCGCAATTGAATGACGCTGATCAAACTCATCAAGATTGACTTCTGTATTTTGTAAAAATCACTGCGGTTTTTAATTGTTTATTAATTTTTTTCTCTCTTTTTTTTCTCTTTCTTTTAGTTATAAGAAACCAAGTAGGCGTGTAATAAAAAACTGAATAAATAGTTGGGTATTTTCAGGATTTTGTGCCCGACCTGACGACAGTGAGTATGAAGACGAACGATATTGTAGAGTGGAGCGTTTTGTTATTATAACTTGATGACTATTCAATTTTGAATTTGATTCTTTAATTCTACCCAGCAGCCATTTTTGTAGGACTAACAAAACCTTAATTGTTGTTACACAGCGCAATGACATCCTAATGAATGAATGAAATGTTCGGGATGAGCATTTTGACAACTGAATGAGAGGGCAAAATATTAATATAATAGCATTATGTGTACGTTATCGGTTATTGTCATTTTTGGGGCATTTGTACATTCAATGGTTTTGGGTACTAATCAGAATATTGCTCGTTTTCAAGGACACCCTCCTTCCTTCTGATTTCCCATTTTTACTCCACAATGCTAATTAATTTCAGAGACAATTTTTTAACTTTGTTGTCAGCCATGTATCGTCGTCACCTATAATTGTTGTCAGTTTTAACTTGATAATCACTAATGTAAATTCACCTTTTCTGTCAACTAAATCCAATCAGGGTCTAACCACGATACTCTAAGGCTTTTGTGAAGTTCCAGCTTCGTTCAAATTATGTGATGTGAATTGTTCTTTGTTACGGTTAGTTTTTTATTTTTTCCCTCAACAATGCATTTCATGATATTAACTACTTTGAACAATTTACGAACATTTCTTTTTGCTCCTCTACACAACTTCTGTCAAACTGTAAATTTGATCACTGTCATTGTTACTGTGCAACCATCGATAAGTCCTTTATCTTTTTGGTTACCGTAATACCAATGTGACGGTGTGTTGACTATGCAAAAAGATACAAATGATTTCGAGTCAGTGTCATATTACAAAATGTTTTGTGAAGTGCATTACGTTGAGTTTTGTAGTCAATAACTTACAGGTTGTGCTTTACTGACAGATCCTGTTGAGCCTAACCGGGGTGCATTTGCAACATCTTTTTCCTCTAAGCTACTTCTTTATTTTATTTTTTGACACGTATATACGTTTTATTTTTCTTTGGCATTTTGCCCTTATATTTATATTTTGTCCCCTTATAAAAGTATTGTTATAGAAAACAGAAATTAATAAACAAAATTCTCGGTGTAAGGATAACCAACGATTCACTAAATGAACATCTAATACAAGAGCAACGATCAATCGAATTCATCATTGTTGTAAAAAGATGAGAAAGTTTTTAATAACTCGGTGATAGTTGGTCAAGGTACGAAAGAATACTTGGACGTGTAACCGAAATTAATTTAACATTCAACATTTTTGAAAATTTTATACTTTACTATTGTCGATTTGCCGTTTAGAATTCATTTGATATCCTGCTATAATATTTAGGAAACTCTTAGCCAAAGGATCATAGCAATTTTTGTTTAAAGTTGCAGGGAATTCTCAGTTGCAAATGGACTTAACAGGCTCGTTTGTTTTACAACCATTGACCTATTGTATTTTTATTGTAGAGTCGAGCTCCTATCTCCGCAAAATTAGTCGCAAACATGCTCTCGGTGGCAGGAGCGGACCACATCATCACCATGGATCTGCACGCCAGTCAGATCCAAGGGTTCTTTGACATTCCCGTCGACAATCTATACGCAGAGCCAGCGGTGCTCAAATGGATCAAAGAAAACATAGTAGAGTGGAGAAACAGCATCATCGTATCACCAGACGCTGGTGGTGCAAAAAGGTAATTTGAAACGTTCAACTTGGATGATAATTCTTTGCAACCCACACGTCGCTTATGGTCAATCACACTACTTCTTTGATCACCAGGGTAACCTCCATCGCGGATCGACTCAACGTTGAGTTCGCACTTATCCACAAAGAGAGGAAGAAAGCTAACGAAGTCGCCAGCATGGTCCTCGTCGGAGACGTTAAAGACAGAGTAGCAATCTTAGTTGACGATATGGCGGATACTTGCGGAACCATCTGCCACGCAGCAGAAAAATTGCTCGAAGCTGGAGCCACAAAAGTCTACGCTATTTTGACACACGGTATCTTCAGCGGGCCAGCCATCTCTAGGATAAACAATGCATGCTTTGAAGCTGTTGTAGTCACAAACACGATTCCTCAAGACGGTCACATGAAAGACTGTCCCAAAATTCAGGTAACGCCTATTCATCCGCTGCACAATTTTGCCTAACCTTAAATTTCGGACTCGAATCATTGACTTATTTCTTTTCAGTGTATCGACGTTTCCATGATGTTTGCGGAGGCTGTGAGGAGAACCCACAACGGCGAGTCGGTCTCGTATCTGTTTTCCAATGTACCGTACTAAGCATGTAAATCTTTAGTATATCTATCCAGTCTTAAATATCATCCCCCGTTAGTTGATTATTGTTAACATGTGCCGAGCAAGTCTGTCATAGCCTGATAACAACGGTTGAAATCCTAGAAACTTGAACGTGTCCGTGCATTGGAATCTCTAGTTTTTACCGTCGACCGTTACGTTTGGGAGAGCCGAAAACCAGATCGTAATTTCACCGAAATTCAATTCTTTCCGTTTTTTCAACCCCGATTCCGATGGCGAGTGAACGCAGACGATGGTTACGCATAGGTGTACGGATTCTGTTGAGTCTAGTTGTTAGTGTTGTCGAATTCCTATTTCCCTACGACAGTTGTAGAAACGTTTACTTACTTTAACGATAAATAACAAAATCCTCTGCAATGGTATAATCACGTTTGCCATAACATGAAAGATTTTTAGATTTAAAATTGTGTGTCAAATTACAAGTATATTTCGACACAGTCTTATACCGTTCCTACGTAGGATCGTAAAAATGAAAAATTTTCAGCGACGATGCGGACGACCTTTTTGCCTGAATGTGTCTCGTTCTTCAAAATGACTTGTACAGCTATTGTCTCAATAATTATTTCATCCACTTTTACACGATACAATGTACCGGTTCAAGGATCCTCATTTCCAACATCAAGTTGTCTACAATATGTTTTTTCTTTTCGTTCTTCCTCCCCATGAACATGGTACATAAAACCTCATTCTATGTACCGAACGATATAACTGTTTGAAACTAGGGCCGTGTAATATTTGATGTACATATTTATTCAATTTATAGTGACCCAGTTTTTCTATTGCACATATTTAGTGAAAAAATCAAATCGACTAATTTTTTATGCGTCACAAATCTATAAGTATATAATTTTTTAATTTTCCTAACGCAAAACCCTGTCTATCTTGGAAAAGGGTATTAATGTACCAGAGACATTCTTCATTACGATTGGGTCGATCTGAAAGGGCACAATAAGTTACAGTTAGGTGAAAATAAATAACATCTCAGGCAAGAATTGATTCATCTCTGATATTACGTTTATTACACATTTTTTGTTTTTGTGTAGTATAAATACCTCCGAAGATGTTTAAATTTTGATGGCTGATCACGTCGTTTATCCGAAATTATTACGCAACTGATTATGTACAACTTTAGTTTTTTATTTGTTGGGGTTTTTTTTTTTTTTTTTTTTCAAATCATTATTTCTACCACAATTTGTCGACGCAAAATTTATCAAATATTCCATGTGTTATCCGGAATATATACAATTTCAGTAAAACGCTGCAGTCTATGAAATTTTTTAATCCCCTAAAATCTCAACTAATCGATAACATTCTATTTGAATTACGGATGAGTGTGTCGTTGTGCGACTTTGAAAAATCAAAGCGATGCCTGTAATCTGAATTTTACGTAGAGTGAAAAATATGAGTATAATCTCAGGTGAGTCGCCGAGTACTTTACCATACCCTGTTTCTATAGACGTATAATAAGAGCACGGTAAAAACGGTATGGACTAAATTAATCTTGGCTCATTCTTAACAATGCGTCACTATTATTAGACCATTCGAGTTGCAAGTACGCTACCTATACTAATTTCAAAGTCAAACATGACACCTGCAAAGTGATACATTTCAATGCCTGTCACAATTCTTTTAGCAATTTCGAGTATTTCTACTTACGTACCTATCGGGGTATAAAATTTATCGACCATGATTTACTTTGTACAGGTATGTACCTAGTTTCTAATTATCTAACTAGTTAGGCTAAAAATAAATAAATAAATCACTCCTATATGATAGTCAGGGTAAAAAATGTACAAAATAAATTATTCATAGATAGTTAAATTAGAACTCTCTAAAATTAAGCAACGTGTGAAGCATTGTGATGGCTATATCGTACCTGCTTTACTGACAGATACGAGTGCGATGGCGATTATACCGGAGTTAATTTTATTTCAAAGAATTATGGTAATGCTGCTAATAGGATCGTCGCTCTAACGTTAAATGTTACTTTTACAGATGGGTGTCCGGATCTACCTCGACACATGTTGTACTCCTCCAGTTCATTCCCCTTACCGCAGCAATTCCTCAGTTTCTTCTTCACCGGCAGCATTCTCTCATTTATTTCTCCACATCCTATGATTTCGTCCTGTCCGCAGGTAAAGTTATGTCAAATACTATCGGTAAATTGTTAGGCAAGTAGTTCAGATCGCAGGTCGATGCATTTATGAATATTATTTTACCGTCCGAAGAGATACCATACCCTGAAAATTTATAGGGTTTAATTTCAGGATTCTGGAAAGATTTTCCAAAGCACTACGTACCCTCGTGCACGTGGCCGAACACGTGATATTTTGGTTGCACCCGATTTTGCACTGTGGTTAATAATTCTACACATCCAGCCCGAACTCCGCTACAACACAAATCTCCGTGGCCAACGGGAGGTGTGTGCGTCACCAGAATATCGGTGTCACTTGGAATCAATGTCCACTTGGACAGACATGGCTCCCCTCGAGGCACGTTGAATGCCCACTTGCAAAACTCTGGCTGCCTATCGATTTTCAAATAAGGTAGGTAAGGCATCGTTGGTAAATTGTAACTGGTTTATATTTCAATCTTACCAAGGAGTTCCATATATTTTTATTCCGTCAATAATTATTTCAGAATCTTCCAAATAAATACAATTCGTCAGATGCTCTCTGATGTTCTTTGTCTTTATCGCCTCGGCCAGAGTATCTCTAGACATTCCCAGGGTCGGTATGTCGTCGATGACACTTGTTCCCGTGTGTTTGTGTCTGTCCCCCGCAGCATTTGTGGAAAATGGGTGAGTGAACGTTGGGTCAAAACTCAATTCATGATTTCCCGCTATCACTAACTTATGCTTGTGCGGCAGGCACCCTGCGAACCGTGAGAATTCATTGGATCGTTACAAACTCTTTAACAGTCGTCCGGAGCAACGGAGATGCTGCTCACCGATCCAATTGTTGAATTCTACAACTTCCTCGAGACTTCCACATTTCGTGAAGTCTCCGGCGTGAATAAAAACGTCGCCTTCTGGTACGTCGAACTTTATGAACGGGGTCAAAGAGTGAGTATCGCTCATGCAGACCACCCTGAGCTGAAACACGTCGTGCTTAGGTTAAGATCTGGTTTGAAAAAACCTGCCCATTTCACGTGTATCTTCCGTTCCCAGAACCGAAAATTCTCACCTTATTGACCGGGGCAGGAGTGGTCGGTATCTTCGCCGTGATTTTTATGACTTTTTGTCGCTGTGACAGTTCTCGCCATGCCGCACTGGGGTCAGCTGTCAACGGATGAATTCCAATTTTCATATTCACTATGGAATATCGCCCCGTTATAACCGCCCTCCGAAACAGCAGCTCCGATGACTGCTGCGCCGACGAAAAGCGTGCTATCCTCGCGATCCCGCGGGCGGGCGGAGGGAAGGGATCGTCATCTCGGTTCGCATCAAGAACCGGATAAACGAGACGGATTGTCGATCGGTCAAGTCGGGCTCGCTCATGCCGCCGATGAATCAAATGCACCTTGCAGCTAAAAAGCGCAGTCGAAAGATGGAAATCCTCGCGGCGGCGGAGGGGAGTGCATCGTTTCCCTCACCCCCTGGGCAGGATAGTTCGGTACTATTTTGACACGCTATAGCGGAGTCGGTGTGGTCAGTTCGGCTCTCAGTACGGAGCGAGTCGCATCGCGATGCTGTGCGGACATTTGACATCTGCGACAATATTCGACAAAGTTTTTCGCCTCCGTCCGCACTCTTGAATTCCCGTAGAACGTAATCCGTAGCGCGCCGCGACCCAGGTGGACGGTGTAATACGTGGGAGCCAGGCACCCGCAGAACTATAAAGCGACGTTATTATTCCCGTTCGCGTTCTGTCGCGTTTAACAGTGTGCCCAGAGAAAACTAGGCGAGAGGAGACCGAAAGACGACGAGAGCCAACGGGGGTCCGATTCTCCTCGAGTTTCTTGTGCCCGCAGTTACAGTTCCGTGCAGTTGTTTGTGCCCGTTCTTCCTGATCTTTTCGTTTATCCTCCTTGCCGTCTCGGCAACGCCGACTGCGAGTTTCTTGCTCGGCTTTTTAGCGAGAACGGAACCCCGGCCGTGAAATAGGCGATTCAAAAGTGATCCAATTTTTTTCCTAAAATTTTCTAACGCCACGTTCGGATTCGCCGATCCTCCACCTGTTGGAAAATGCGTCGGTGCGTGCGATCCGACCACTTCGTGTTCAGTGAATGAACGAATTTTCCTTCGTTTTTTTCTTTTCATACTTTGACATGTGTCGGTGCGTCGACGTGTCGAGAACAATAGTGAAAAAAAATTGCACCTCAAACGTACAGGATTACGTTCAGTTTCCTATTATGGATCACCCGCACTCGGATTACGCATCGATAGTTTTCCGGTAAACGTGAGTACGACCGATCGACGGTCCATTTTATCCCGCTGTTCAAAGTTCGAATAGTTCTCTGAATAATCATTCGAAAATCTTGCCTCGGCTTAAGCGTCTCAAATGTCCGATGAAATTTGAATGAAAATAGCGCGCGAACAAAGGACGATCCCCGCACCGCGCTATTAGTTTGTTGATTGTAAGATGGCCGCCCGATGCGTGGGACTTATTATTCTCGCAATAATTGCACCAGTTTGCTATCCGGAGTCGAGTGGTTATTATTGCAATTTTCATGCTATCGAAGCCCCTTTATCACCTTCGCTCGCGTTACGAGCGGACGACTCATTTTCGATCCACATTACGCTCCACGCCAACTTAGGAGCTCCCGCAAAAAGAGTTAAAAGGTTATTTTATTATACCCTACGAGTTACGAACGATGTTTGTAACCCACCACGAGGTAGTAATCACCCATTGTTTCATTTTTTTATTAAACATTTATTACTTCGCTTAAAAGAATCTTTTTACATTCGCGGGCTCGCTTTACCTCGTTTAAATCCGTTTGTATAATCGAACAATTTTTTCGGCGCCATAACAGGATAAAATGAACATAAAAATTTACGAAATATGTAACGCACGTACACTTATTTATATAAGTATGTACATAAAACTTATGCATGATCTAGTTACAAAACATAAACGAAAGTATAAGTATACGTATGTACGACATGGTATATACACACATATGTATATGCATAAATTTAAATGAGACGAAAGTTTGTTTTATTGAGGTAGGACGTAATTGGGATATATGTGTTTTTGGACGAAATCCGACATTTGACGTAGATAAAAATCTCCTATTTTTTACACGTGTCGTCTTCGTACTACTCTTTCGGTTCTCCATTTCTTTTACCGTAGAGTGCAGGCTGCGTCAGGATCCCAGCGAAGTTTGTACCGTACGGACCAAGGGGGTGCAGTGACTAAATATTATACCGAAAATCAATAGAACCCCACAGAGAGAGAACATTCGGAGAATATCATCGCTCAAGGACCCGATTTCTCCCGGATGACGTTGCAAAGATTTCCCATAGGATTTTAGAACCCGAAAAATTGGGCGAAAGGAGCCGCGTTGGGTTCCGCTCCATTCCAAAGAAAAAAAAAAATACGACTATTTTTCAGTCTCGTGTACGGAAAAAGAGCGGTCCGATTTCCGAGTCCTTTCATAGTCCTTCAAAAGTAGTGCGATCGTGAGCGAGTAGTATAGGTAAAATACTCATAGGTATAGGCGTAGGTGTGCACCCTTATTTACCGCGTTGTGCGATGAAAGAGAAATTCGAAATTGTTGACGGTTTTGAATCGACAGGAAACGGACTCCTATCCAAGGATTCCAAATCTCGCCTTGAAGGGGGCCGAGAAACGAGAAACGAGGGACGAGGGTGCATCGAAGAATAGTACACGAAAAGGCAGGAAGAAGGCGACGGCGTTGCCTTGGTAACCGATGTCCAGGGGCGCGCAATGGCCGGGGCGCTTTCAGAGAACGGCCCGCGGCCCGTCAGTGTCATCGCTGTCGACGGTACAGAAACTCAACAACATCAACAACAACAACTACCACAACAACAACAACTGAATCGAGCTCCTCTACATCACCACCATCGTAACCAGGAGCAGCAGCAGCAGCAGCAGAACAGTAGCAACGATGTTTCCAGCAGATCGTTTATCTCGACGGAGGCACAAACTGAGAGTACAACCTGCGGTCAGATTTCTTGTTCACAAAATTTGCCACAAACTAATTCGGTAGCGTTGGTATCCGCTGTGCCAGTAACGGGGGGGTCTCCCGGACCTCTGGAGAGCAACACAGCCCGTCTGGTCGAAAACGAGGAGACGAGGGACGCCAGGAGACGGGAAAGGAGGTTAAGACGACAGCATCGAAGGGCCATGAGGTCCTGCTCGGTGCCACCCTCGTACGCAGGTGGACCCTGCGGCGTCGGCCCCGCCGTAGCTCCCTCGGGAGTCCCTATCGTTCCTCCGGGTGGCAACTTTCTTCATCCACCTCCTCCGCACCTGGGACTCAGAGGGCTCGGCGGACTCGGCGGCCTCAGTGGCCTCAGCCTCGGGCTGCCTTTTCCTGTGCCCACGAGTGTCTCAGCTTTTGGAAGGTGAGTTTGTCGGGACGTGACCCTGCTCAGTTTCCTTACAATCAAATGCATGCGATTACCTGCGTACAATCTTGCAAAGGTAGAATTCAGTTTCAGTGAAAGTGTGAAAGTAAAAATTCTATTCATGAGTATAACTTTGGCGTACATCATGTTCACACAAGGGTCATGTTTATTCATTATACATATTGTTGTGGCGTGGGACAAACTCGTTGCAAGCGACTACGATTTTGCTTTGGATTTACTCTGTTTCGTTACATTATTTTTCATTCAAAGCAACGACGATGATAATAATGGTATATCGTCAGAAGTGAAAACAGATTTTCACGGAGTTGTTATTATACAGATCTTTGTACACCTCGAGACTTTCTGCAGGCTTCCGTCACTCCGCAGTGCCTATAACTCCTCGCCTATAATGAGTCTGAATTGTATGGTATTACCGCTTCGATTAAAATGATTTAATTAACGGTTTCAACCAATCAATGATCCGTACAGTTCAAACTTTCTATGGCTACAGACCACCGCATTCGACATTCAGCATAGATCCGGCTATGTACAAGTACCCACACACACACATACACACACACACACATATAATTGCGCAAGGATAATGAGCTATTTTCAAACCATAGAAAATTATATCTCAAAAGTAGGTTTCTGTTTTTATTTCATTTCATTCTCTCTTCTTTTTTCAACTTTGTATTTCACTTGTACGTAATTACACGGAAGCGTACATACCTACTTTTTTTTTTTCTCTCCGTTCAAATATTATCTGCTTTGTTACAATTTCCGCTCACGTACGCCGTACAAGTGCATAAATATGCGATTAAACGAGAATCGGAAACCGCGGGGCGTGCAACACACGGCCAAAAGAAACAAAAAGCAAAAACGTAAAAGCTCGGAGATGAAAAGCCAAAAAAAGGACGACTCTCAAGTTTTCTGTATATAAATGAAAAGAACGTTCTCGAACCCTTTTCGGGTTCAATGGATAAATTTCTTTGCCCATTCATTCCTTTTACTATACGCACGTGTGAGATAGTGTACACAAAATTTTTTTCAAGGGGGTCGATATACACGCACACCTTTATACATACATATTGACTGCACAAAGGTCAAAAAGCGTGCTCTTTCAAAACCCGTTACCGCATAGCTCCTCCACTCGGAACGCATCGCGTTACTTTGCTTCACTTTTTTTTTTTATTCCTTTCTGTTTTTTTTTTTTTTTTTTTGCTCCCAAACTCGAGCTGCGGAAAATAATCCGAAATAATTATCAACGTATACCTGCGTGGTGTATTACTGAAAATTCGTGTCTTGTTTTTTCTTCTCTTTTGTTTTTTCATTCTAACACACGTATAGTTTCACGGGATTATAAAACACGTGGTACATGAAAATAATTCGGTACGTTTTATTTTGGTGTGTTTTTTTCTGTTTGGAATTAAATTTTTCTTCACCTCGGGCGTCGAGTTCAAAGGACGAAGGGGCTGAGAGGGGGTCAAAATGGGCGAATAAATTACCGGATGTTGTCTCTTCGAGCATCTTAGGGTCCACGATGTACGTTCGTAACGCACATACAACATATAATACTCGAGCGTAGGATAATCAATGACGTATTTATACATATGTATTCGTTTTGACGGCTATCCGCGTTCTGTAAAATGAACCCGTTATGTCGAGAGGGATTCGTGAGCGTATATACCTATGTATATACGTACATACATACATCTATACACAAGTCGCGGGTTACAATTCAGCAGGGCCGCAGCCGGGCCGTACCGAGGCCCCGGTTACGCCGCGAATTTCGCATCTCGTCTCTTCCATTTTCGACGCCGAGATTTCAGTGGATTTTTGCCTCCTCCATGTTGCTTTTTTATCCCCCCCCCCCCCCCCCCCCCCCCCCCCCCCCCAACTTCGGCGTCCTCTAACGCGGCACGCGGCGTAGGATCCGAGGAAGTTTAGCGGAAAAGTGGCGTCGAGGCGTCGAGACATCTCGGGTAAGTCGGGGCGCCCGAACTCCGGGGAGTCTGTGTCACTGGGTCAGACCATGAGACCATCTATCTCTTGGTACTCCGAGAACTAGCAGTACGTGAAATAAGATACTCGAGCCGCCGTTCTAAACTTGCTTTTGTATACGTAGTAGCGTGTCTTGTGTACTTCGCATACACTCGGTAACAAAAATGAACGGCGCTGTATCCGCCGCTCGGCTAAAAAATACCGATACTCAAAATCCTGTAACTCGATGAATAATTTTCCAAGCATTTTCAAGGTCGTAACCTCGACTCGGAGGTGGTTTCGAAAATTCTTCTCAAGGTCAGTTTTGACTACGTCGTGGCGTCGGTTCGAGTGCCGAGGCTTGAAATAAAATAATGCAGCAGAAAACTCTCGAGGCGGCCATTTTGTAGCCCGAAATCTCCTATTCAAAATGGCCGCCGCGATAAGTTTCATGCGCCATTTTCTGACACGGAGTTATTCAATTTTTTCAAATCATTCAATCGTTAAAAATTGAACATCTCGGTATCAGAAAATGGCGCATGAAACTCATCGCGGCGGCCATTTTGAATGAGGGATTTTAGCCTACAAAATGGCCGCCTCCAAAATTTTCCGCATTATTTTATTTCAAGCCCCATTCTTCCTTCCGCAGGCGTTTCCTGACCGCGAGATTGAGAATTTTCGTAAACCATTTTGAAACCATTGAAACGCTTTTCATTCCGCACGTTTTCACGGAGCGTCGGTAGCGCCGTTAATTTTGTTACCGAGTGTACGCCGTGCCTACTCGTCGAGGGACGACGATGACGTGTCTGATTTTTGCTGCAGGGATTCCGTGCCGAAGCAGTGCTGCGGACTCGGATCTCCACCGGTACGTTGGTCCATTCTCGGAGTGGGAGTTGTGGGCCTAGTTTGCGCCGGTGCAGGGGCCTTACTTGGGGCATTACGGGCCACCGGTCGCGACCACATCGCCGTCGCCCTGCTGATGATCGGTGAGTAATGCGGAGTTCAGCCCCTGGGCTCCGGAGGGCTCCTCACTTTTTCCCTCAGTTTTTCCACGCACCGGGTGATCGAAAATTTTTGTATCGGCCGGTGCGGGTTAGGGGCGCGTTAGGCGCGGAGGAACGAAGGAGGAGGAACGCTCGCAGCTGTTTTTCGTTTGCAGCGTTTAAGTTGTACCTTCTTCGAATCGGTGCGAATAAATACGCCGCAGGTATAGCGAGAGAAGAAAGCTTTTTAATCACGATTTAAGCATCGCGAGTTCTACTGCACGTGGAGCGTCGAGGTACGTAGAGGTATATAGGTGTGTATGTATCGGAGAACGCGTGCAGCATCAACGGCGTATATAGTATGGGTAAAAAATAATCGGAGAGAAGGCGGCAAACGCGGATCCATTTCTGTGTGGTGTGTAATATGCGCGCACACATATACCACACACACACACACACACACGCGCGCGCGTGAAATGTACTTCGCCACAGTCGAACGGGGCGCATCCTGTTTGAGATTCTAAATGTACATTGTAAGTACCGAGGAGTTCGAGAGGAACGAATTGACATTTGTGGGTCTTAAGATCGAGCAAAAAAAAAGAAAAAAAAAACGACAAAAATTGAGTGAGAAATACTTCAGGTTTCTAGGTACAATAATTGTTTGGAAGTGGGGTCCGCCGTTTATTTGCTCGTATATATAAGAATTGTAAACTTAGAATTTTTATTTTACACAATTTTTGCCTAATAAATTAATCCGTTTTTCAAGTAATTTACGATACAAAATAATTTCATACATTTAAAAAAAAAAAAAAAATGAGAACATCAGGTTTTCGGTAAAAAAAAAATCGCTGCAGAAACACGATTTTTTGGTATATTTAAAAATTGCAAAAACTATATTTAAAAAATATCCGTTTTCCAAAATTCCGGCATTTTTTTTGTCTATTTTGTTTTGTTTATTTTTGAAAAATCCGCCACGAAAATGAACAACATATTTGGAGAAAAAAAGAAACTGTCTGAAAAACGTTGATTTTTTTATGAGTTTGAAAAATTATTACGTCTTTTTATATGATAGTTTTTTAATTTTCTTTCCCTTTTTTTTTGGTTCGGTATCGCTCAAATTACAAATACATATTATATGTATACAATCGCTGCGAACCCAATTTGACCTAAAGAAAAAAAGAGCAGGAAAAAAAAGAAATAAAAACAAACTTTGCTCGGAGTAAAGAAACTCGAATACCTGTACTCGTCATTGATTTACCGTATAATGAACCCGACATCAGGGACACATCGTTGAAAAGTTTTCAATTCTCGCTCTCTCTCTCTCTCTCTCTTTCCTTTTTATTATTTTTCAATTTTTTTGTTCTTTTTTTTATTGTATTTTTTTTTTTGCAATCAACTAGAATTTAAGAAAGAGATGAAACGAACGAAGAATCGGGCTGTCTAGCTTTCCAAATTATATTGCGTAGGTGTAAATATCTGTACGTGTCCGTATGTATACCTCGGTAGACGTTTATACAGCCAAATTGAATCGGGGAAAAATTAGAGTAAGAAGAAGAAAATGAAAAAAACAAAAGAAAATTAAATAAGTATAAATGAATAAACAGGCGCTAAATTTTGTCCGCTCTCGTGTCATACACGTTCATGCATCTTGTTTTCGTTCTGATTATATGCGGTTAACATCGTCAAAGTCCTGTTATTATACTATACGATTGAGGTAACTCCGCACACCGGAATTCAGCGGTGTAAAAGTATAAAGGGAAAAATTAAATAAAGCGGACGAAAAAGTTGATAACGAAAAGAAAAATAATAACGCGATCGTGGTGCGGTGTGTATATATACAAAAATAGAAATTGATACCGCAAAACAAAATATTACAAAAAAGAATAAGAGAAAAAAAAAAGAGAGAAATGAAAAAAAAAATTTGTCACTACGTATTAGCGACGATATAAACGTGAACCCGAAAATTAGAAAACCGCTTCTGATGTGAAATGAAATTCTCTGTTACATGAAAGAAAATTTCCATTCGCTGTATGTATTTATGTATGTATATATTGTGAAATTTTCTTATATATTCTACAGAATCTTATTAATTAACTTTTGTAATATTTTGAAAATAGGTATACACATACTCATACGTACATTTATATAGCGACGTTATGTATTACCTAATCGCGTAACTTTCTATTTTCAATAAATTTAAAAATAATATCTAGCGTCAGGAAAAATTTCGTAAACAAAAAAACAGTCTAATTATTGTATTCCAATTATTTTCCAATACGCCTTGAAAATTGCCTCGTTTAGTCGGATTAACGACAACTATTTTTTGTCTTTTCTTTTCCAACACGGTATACAGTTTTTTTTTTTTTTCCTCCTTTTTCTTCGTTCTGCGCCAATTTTCATATCTTTCAAGGCCGCTCCGGTGTGCAGCGGTACATAATACACGGGGTCATAATTGGACCAGCTATAACGACGCTGTTGTTGCATAGAAATTTTTTTTTTTTTTTTCTTCTCTTTAATTACACGCGATTGTTCGTCTTTTCGCTCGTCGTTCTTTTAATTCTCACCATTTTTTTTTTTTTTTTTCTTTGTTTTTTCTCTCTTCTTTATTTCGTACAGGCGCGTGTTGCGTACACAATTTTGTCATTGAGACGAACTGCCGTATTGCGCTACGACGAGAAGACCTAGCCCAACCCGACAACTAGTTACGCCGTCTCATACGAATTCTGTTTCTAATTCTAATTTCTAGCGATATGCAGTCTAGGCACGTCACCCCGATGTCGTCGTCGACGCCGATATATACATGTATATGTATATATGTATATAGACTCTGTAACGCTTGTATTTGATCGCATAATTGCGTACGGCGATTAATTAACGCCTTCAAATCCGTCGTCGATTACCATAATCTATATAACCGCCTGTTATTATATCTAAGCTACATTAATTGTCGCCGTCGTATTTTTCTTCCCTACTTTTCCTCAATTCCTCTCAAATATTATATCAGCGAGAGTCCCATAGAAACTGCAGGAGAGAAAAAAAAAAATTACACACGGCGTATAAGTAAATAAAACCGACCTTCGGTATCGGAATGTATTAAAAATGACCTTGCTCGAGAAACAACCTGATGTGTGCGTAGGATAGCAGATGTCATTACCGTTAATGAGATAATTATGTATATATATATGTGTGTACATATGTGCAGCGACTATACGCGATGGGCCGTGAGATTCTTTCGGTTATTGTTGACAGCGACGATAAACTATATAGATGCGATTCAATTACGGTGACATTGTATTATTTTTAGAGAATAGGAAAGGAGAAAAAAACAAAAACAATATTTACCGTTACGTATACCTACGTATACAACGTACATAGTGCTTCATTCGTATGTATACAATATGATTCGATAATATTGAGGGATCTCTTTTTTTCTCTTCCTTATCGTTATACTATATCGTTTGGATTGAATGGGTCCAGCCATATGTGAAAAGAGAAAAAGGAAGATAGAGTTTTGTTTGCACACCGATATAAATACATATACATATTAGTGTATACATTGTATCAGATTTGCAGAAAAATATTCAATCTACATAAAACGCAGGTATATATAATAGATCCTTCTAGTTTCCACGTTATTATTGTTATTGTTGTGGTTTGTTCCGCGGGTACACAATACTAACGATTTTGTAAACCGTGTTGTTGTTGGTTGTTGTTTTTTTTTTTTTTTCAATTTCACCGTCAGACCGTGACCAAGTGGAAAGAAATTGCTGCACACCTGCGTTATTTTCGCGCGGTGTACCGGTTAATCGTAATCCGTGTCACTGATATCGTAATCTGAATTATCATTATCGTTTAAGTTATCGTCGTCGTCGTCGTTATTTTCTGTGTTTTTGGTTTTTCGTTACGACGACGACGACGACGACGGCCGGAAGAGTAAAATAAACGGAAGAATGAAGAAAAAAAAAAAAAAAAAAAAAATGAAACGAGTCGGACGTGCACTTTCAATTTTTATCGATCGATATTGTTACAGGTTAGGTTATGCATCGCGTATACGTCACCGGGTGCAACGTATCCGTATCGCATACTAATTACGATTAATAATTGGGTCAGGTTTAATTAGCGACGTGAATAGCGCGAACTCGATCGATGATTTTATGATACATTCGCCGAAGAAGAAGCTGCTGTGTTTCTAATAAAGCAGACGCTATTAATGGCTGAATAAATTGACGTCTGCGGCCGTGATGACTCCATTTTGTTTTTCGGCCCTACGCGATAATTGTGGTAATTATTTCGTTGTTTTTCTCTCGTTTTCTCTAAAATTCAATTGTCGCGGTTACACGCGTGGCTTTATGAATAACTCAAAAAAATAAACGACGCGATGCGAAATTTTCAAACAATTCCAACCCAGGAATCGACAGGACCACCGTCGCTGACGCGATAATTAACGTGGGAGTACAGAAGCGAGTCGCAGCTGCCTAACCTCCTCGACATAAATTTCTACTGATCTGAACCGAAATGGACCGTCCGTTGTACACCAGGGCGTGTTAAACTTTCGGAAGAATTGGAATAAAAAAGAGAAAAAAAAGAAAAAGGACAAAACTCCGTCGATGGACGAAATTCGTCAAGGAATTCGAAGAGAAAATCATCGTACATTCGCGCCAATCGTCGAAATCGATGTCATCGTCGTCCATTTTCAAGTTTTTTTTCTCAATCGATCCCTTCGAACGACCGCAAAGATTCCGTGTCAAATTTCACGACGACACACAGAGACCCGCGCATCCGTTTCTCCGAGGCTTCCAAAAGTTGGTTGAACTTTTTCTTTTCTCTCTGTTTTCCTTCAATTTTTTCCCCTCGACATTATCGTCCGAGGAATTTTTTTTTTTTTTTCTCTCCGACTCGTCCTTATTCCAGCGGAGAGAAAGACGCGGAACACGCTCCGACGCAGCGAAAATAGAGAACGAAGTGGCCGAGGAGGAAGAGAAAAAATAGAAGAGAGAGAGAAAGAGAGAAAGAGAGAGAGACAAGGAGATGGAAAAGATTTATTCAGTCGACTAGTTGGGACCTGCAGTCGCAGCGAGCGTAAAAGCCGAGCGAGTCGGTCGCAGGTACGTAAGATAATCGAAGGGAACCTCCTCGCGATCCGTGATTCCTGCGACGGCGGCGGCTAGCGGAGAACCGGAGGAGGCAACGGCGGCTGCGGAACCCGTGGTGCACAACAAACTCACACCGACTTCGAGGTGAATTGGAGAAGAAGTAGATATATATCTGTACGTAGACGTGCGCGCGGCCCGCACTTCTAGCTTACTTTCTAACCAAAGGTTAGGTTGGGCATCGTGTGCACCGCGAGCGGCAAAAGCAACAGCGACGGAGGCAGCGGCTCGAGCCAGGTTTAATGTACGTTTAGGACCGGTACCACCCGGCCGTTACAACGCGATATACGAGAGCGGAGAATAAGCCGGGGCAACAATGGAGGACGCGGACACAAAAGTCCGGGGAAACGCGGAACGTCCACACCCGCACCGACCCCAAAGGTCTCCTGAAAGAGTATCGGAGGATACTGGTTTTTTTCTGTCACAGATACATCGGTACGGTAGCGAAAGAAACGAGCCTGCGAACAGTTCGAATCAACGACCCTCCAGCTCGTTCCTCCATCTTGTTTTTTTTTTTTTTTTTTTGCGCGTTTGTTTGATGATTTTTGAAAAGATTTTTGTTTTTCTCTCGCAGCTTTTGATGTAGGGAAAGAAACGAACGAGCTTACGCAGAGTTCGAATTTGTTCCTCCATCTTGTTTTTCTTTGCGCATTTGTTTTTTGATTATTGAAGATATTTCGATTTTTCTGTCGCTGCTCCTGAAGTAGCGAAAGAAACGATTCTCTCTCGTTCCTCCATCTTGTTTTTTTTATTGCGCATTTGTTTTCTGAGTTTTAAGAAAAAAATTTGTTCTTCTGTCGCAGTTTGATGTAGGGAAAGAAACGAGCCCACGCAGAGTTCGAATTAACGATTCTCTCTCGTTCCTCCATCTTGTTTTTCTTTTTTTTTGCGTATTTGTTTTCTGATTTTTGAAAAGATTTTTATTCTTTTGTCGCAGTTCGACGTAGGGAAAGAAATGAGCCCACGCAGAGTTCGAATTAACGATCCTCCATCTTGTTTGTTTTGCGCATTTGTTTTCTAATATTGAAAGAATCCTTTTACTTTGGCTTTTTTCACGAATCTTTCAACGTTTCGCTAAAAAGTATGAGCACCGTTGACAGAAGACACTTATTTTTCTGTCGCAGTTCAACGTAGGGAAAGAAACGAGCCTACGCAGAGTTCGAACCAACGATCCTCCATCTTGTTCCACTATCTCGTTTTTCTTTGCGCATTTGTGTTCTGATTTTTTCAGAGATTTTTATTCTTCTGTCGCAGCTCTTGACGTAGCGAAAGAAACGAGCCTACGCAGAGTTCGAATCAACGATCCTCTATCTTGTTTTTTTTTTGTTTGGCGCATTCGCGTTTTTCGATATCGAAAAAAATCATTTCACTTCTCCTTTTTACGCTAATTTTCCAACGTTTCGCTCAAAAGTAGATTTATACGAGCCTAGTATAATTCACAGAAAATATTAATTTCCTATCCCCCGCAGCAGACTTCGAATTAAAAGTCCTTTCCATTCTTCCATTTTAATTTTCTCTACCCTCCGTAGGAAAAGTCCTTTCATTCTACCTTATCCTTCTCTAGCTCGTTGCGATTGAAAAAAAAAAGTTTCTCCTCCTGCATCGGCGTTTTATTGCCATTTATTGTTATTATCGTCATTCCAATTCGAAATCCTTCTCACCTCTATTGAATAATAACAACCTCGCATTTGTTCCGTGTTACAGGTATCGGCGTGGTACTAGTGACCGTCAGTGCGGTGGCATGGCGAGTCACCAGCAGGGAACATTGCGGCAGTTTCTTCGGGTTCACGGGAATATCGGGAAGAATACCACCGGCTAGGCCCATCCACCCCTACGCCGCCATGATCTATCCAGAGTTTCAATTCAGGCCGCCGCCCCCGAGCTATCAGGTTATCCCATTTCTTCGTTATTATTTTCGGGGGCTGAATAATTTCAAAAACGAACATACATCAACCGGGGCACAACCAAAATACTAAAAATTGTTGGCCACCCCCCAAAATCAAAGTAAATATCGCTGGAAGAAAGTTGGTTCCGATTTTTTTTATTTTTCCAGGGGGCTGAAAAGCGCCATTTTGTATACAGCGTATGAAATTCATTGTAACTCTCATGAACGGAAGCGGACGATCCCAAAAATTTTGTATTTTTTTATACGAGGTGTTCAGATGATTTTTCGATACTGATTTTTGATCTAGAACATTTTTTTACGCCGTCCATCTTTTTTCTGCCGATATACCGAGCGATAACGGGTTTCGGTGGAAAAACAAGATGGAGGACGTGCGAAATTGTTTTGGGTTAGAAAACACAGATTTCGATGCTCTCTGATAGAAAAATCGTGAAAATTTCGATCTGGCTTCGGAAGAGCACGCTTCTGGACACCCGGTATAAGAAATTCTGAGTTTCTTAAATCACTTTTTTTTAAAACGTTATAAAAATGGCGCTTCAGAGCCACCTAGAAAATATCAAAAAAATCTAATCCAGCTTTCTTCCAGCGATGTATCTTTGATTTTCGGGGGTGGCCAACTATTTTTTCAACGTTTTTCGATCCGCCCTGATTTTGAGCTACCTGAAACGGGAACGACTCAGTAAATTTGGTGAACTTCAACCGTGTGAGAAAAATCATAAGAAAGAAAAAAAACGTCCGGAGCGATCTTCGGCGCGTAGTTTACAACCACAATTTTCCGGTACATAATTCAAAGCTTCTGAAAACTTACTTTATCTTTCTTTCCTCTCTGTTTTCATTTCCGAGTATATCGGTACAGGTTAGAGGTTAGGTGGGTGTAAATATGTGTCGGTCGTCGATGGGTGGGGGGGGGGGGGGGGGGGAGAGTTTCGGTCTGCGCGTCCCTCGGGTTTCCCCCCGCTGTTTTTCGAGTGTAATCCGATCCCCCGGGTCGGCTTAGGATTCCAATTCCTCTTGTCAGCCGGTTAGTGGAACAGATTCTGGGACCGAGCCATTGATGCCCATTTTCGGTTTCGACCTCGTTGTTGTTCGTTACTCGGAGGTCCGCAGCGATGCAGATTTACGAAAACCGTCCGGGGTCCGAATCCCAGGAGTCTATAAGGATGCGGAAAATGAAGATCTTAGAAAAATCTTCGATTCCAATTCAGGACCAACCTCATTTGTAACAAATATCCGTTTTTCTTTCCATCATTTTATCCCATCGAATGAATTTTTTTTTTCAAAAAACGACAAATTTTCGTTCTTCGACTAACCGTAGATCGTTTGTTTGTTTCTTTTATTTTTCATACTGGGTAACGAAAAAAATACAAAAACGACCGAAAAACAGGCGAGTATGCAGGAGTATCGTTTGAGGCTTCTGCTGCTGGACAGATTGCAGCCAACTTCATCGCCACCACCGACTTACCGATCGAACGCTGGAAGTGTAGCCGCTCCCGGTGGAACGACCAGGGAAAGTAGACCTCCTAGTTATTGCGGACGACCCAACCTAACGGCGAGTACGAACCTGCAGGTGCCATCTTCCAACAAAAAGGATGCGAATCTCGTCAGAATCGTCCAGACGGAATCCGAACCCGTCATCCTCAGCGGGGACCAAACTCCCCCCGTGACCGCTGTCGAGGTTCTGGCCCATCTTTGAAAATTTTATCATTATCATCATTATTATGATTATTATTATTATCGTCTTCCTCGTCGCGATTCGTCGATTTTCACTTTCCCCGATCGACGCCAACGGCGACAAGGAATAAAGAGAAAAAGGAAAAGACGACGTCGCTATTGTTATTGTTTCAATTCACGTTTCGGTGAAAAAAACAAACAAGCGAACAAAAAAAACAGGAATGGAACGAAAAATTATTTTTTTTCTCTTCCAATTTTCCCATTTCCAATGATAAATTGACCCGAGGATATTCGGGATATTTTTGTACAGTTTTTGGTTCTCCTCAGATTCGTAAATTGAAAATAAAAAAAAAAATAAACAAAACAAGAACAAAACAAAAAATGAAATCGAAAGAGAAGAAGAAGTAAAAAAAATAAAGAAAATGATAAAGAAAAAACAAACTTGCGATTGCAAAAGAGGAATTGAATAAGTGCGCGATATTTATATACATATATACATACACATATATATATATGTAATAAAAATTAATTAATGCGTTCGCAGTAGCCGGCAATGAATTCCTATACATATATGTATAATGTGAGTAACGACAGTATTGTACGAGTTTCTAGTGATTCGATTGACCTCGTACTATAGACGGTGTACATAAAACTATATGTATAATAACATTAGACAAAAAGTACATAGGCTATATTTTATGTATAAAAAAACACACACACACAAAACTCCACGTGAGTTTCCATTAATATTTATATGCTTATACACATTTATACATACCTATGTAGGAACAATTATGTGTTATACTTTTAAATGCTCGTATAAGGTGATCATTTTATGGACTTTTTATGTACCTATATACATACATATACATACATAACGCATACCGGTATGTGATAGCGTAACGATCATTTTCGTTAGAGGTGACGAGACCTCGGAATTTTGTTTTTTTTTTCGTTTTCGTTTTTATTTTTTTTCTTGGGCGTTTTTTTTTCCCGGTTTTGCGGATCGAAAAATGTCTTAAGAGCGGGACCCTGACTTCCGGTCGTACGAAAAATTCGTATCGTTGATTCAACGATAATAATAATGATAATATTTTATCCTTCGTTCTCAAAATCGAAGAGAATGAAGAAGGAAAGAAAATAGCCGAACAAAATAAGAGTAAAATAATGCTGTACACGCTTGCATAGGTATACATATGTATTGATACAAGAAAATATGAATTGCAATATATATATATATATATATATACTATTTTTACATTTATCTTAAGAGTAATTGTTAGATGTATATTGTATTATGATTAAAAGTAAACATATGAGTACCTATATACTTATATATATATATTTATGTAATAAGCGCGCGGAATATACATAACTATAGAAAAAAAAAATTTAATTTATATACCTAAATATTTACATATAATACGGATAGTATGTATAAGAGTTAAGGACACGTAATAATTAACGAACTCGAAAGAGATATACCTGAATGGAATAGAAAAAAATAAAAAAAAAGAGAAAATGAACGAGAAATAATAATAAAACTTGGAAAAAAGAAAGACAAATGGAGGGTGATGATTTATTCTTTATTTTTTCGCCATTAATTCTGAATTTTCTTCTATTTTTTCAATTGATTTTTGATCAATCACCAGATTTCCCCGTATGCCCTGCTAGCGCCTGATTATGTGCAGGTGAAGCAGCAGGAACTTGGATTCATTTGAAAATTTTTCCTGAGTTTTTCTAATTTTTTCCTTTTTTTTTCGATTTTAAAGATAGTTCATTTGGCGCCTAACGTCAGATATACCCGCATCACACCGAGGACAACTAGCGTCGAGTGGCGGAATTTTCGCGAACTAAAATCCCAAGTTTCTTTCCCCTTGACGTCAGGCAATGTGTTGCGTGAGAGAGATGTATTTACGTTGACTGAAGATTGCATCTTCCTCTGGCCCTGAATGCTTTTTATGACATACAAATGTAGTTACACTATCCCAGATTTATTTCTAATTTTTTCTAATTTTTCCTGATTTTTTGTAATTTTTTCTAATTTTATCTGATTTTTTCCGATTTTTTAATTAATTATTCAAATTTTCCGCCCATTTCTATGGGCGCCGCCATTTTCTTTAGGCTCCGCCCACCGGGAGTACAGCTAGCGCCATGTGGCGGATTTTTTGTGAACTAACCCCTCAAAAAATGCAAAAGTTTTGACCCCCTTCAGGCGATCCCGGAAAAGTATTGGCCAGTTTCTCAGGCGGAAAAAAGCAAAAGTTTTGACCCTCCTCCAAGCGAACCCGGAAAAGTATTGGCCATTTTCTCGGGTGAAAAAACGCGAAAGTTTTGACCCTCCTTCAAGCGAACCCGGAAAAGTATTGACTATTTTCTCGGGCGAAAAAAGCAAAAGTTTTGACCATTCTCCAACTGAAACCGGAAAACTATTGACCACGCAATACATCTCTCTCACGCAACACATTGCCTGACGTCAAGGGGCAAGAAACTTGGAATTTTAGTTCACCAAAAATCCGCCACATGGCGCTAGCTGTACCCCCGGTGGGCGGAGCTTAAAGAAAATGGCGGGACCCATAAAAATGGGCGGAAAATTTGAATAATTATTTGAAACATCAGAAAAAATCGGAAAAAATTACAAAGAATCAGGAAAAATTAGGAAAAATTAGAAAAAACTTGGAAATAAATCTGGGATAGTGTAACTACATTTGCATGTCATATAGAGCATTCATGGCCAGAGGAAGATGCGGTAATTGACAGATTAATTAGAAAAACGGAAGAACAAGGAAAAATTGGGGAACAATTCTGGAATAGTGCATCTTGATGGTCTCTCTCGTTCACCTCGACGTGCGTGGCTCCACGCGCAGATGACGGTTGCAGGTAATTTATCATCTTTGACGCGTGTCATTCGGCAACATGCACAGAGTGCAGCGTACTTCACTCTCCTCCTTGAATCTCAAAACGTTTTCCAAGAGGTTTGCTTCGAGTCCAACTGGTGAGCTTAGAAAATATTTACTTGCGAGTCGAGAGATGAGGATCTTGATTTTCTTCTCACTAATTTGATTCTTTGCACTCCGATGCCGTTTTTAGGTTGCCCGCACCTCGGACGACTCAGTACAGCTCTGTACAACTATCCATTTGCTCAGGCAGACCAAGGAGATTTTATTCTGCGCTTGAAAGACACGAATCAAACAGAACTCGTACCAGATGCTACCGGTACACAGTGTTTAGACCATGGACTGGGTCTCTTAGAACAGGGACGTCGAGGCTTAGGCAAACACTGAAGCACGACCAGTCTAGACACCTGAGCAAAGAGGATCCAAAGGATCAATCGAGGCAAGGAGAATCTTACTGCGTCAGATCCAAGGTACGAGAAAGATGTTTGTCTGTTGATTAGACTCTGCGAGGATAACTAGGTTCATAATATTAAAATGAGAGGGATGTGGGCTCTATTTTGATTTCAGTGTCTTATTTCGTATAGAGGGATGCTCAAATCAAACGATCGTAGCCCAACTCGGAGAAGCAGACTACAGTGATGAGGTTGTACTGGAGGAAGAATAATCGCCTCTCCTTTAACTCGAAGACTTGATTCGCAAAGTCCTGAGCGGTGGATGATCAACCAAATTCTGTGTGTAACTTGGCTTGCACGTCCTCAGTCGCCTGTTAGGAGCTGGGAAAGATGCGACAAAGCCAATCATCATACGTTCGGAGTGGATAATTGCTCTAATTCAGTTATTATACATATACGTTGGATCGTACTGTGTTCATAATTTCTTTGTAACGATCAAACTATTTTTCTAATTTGACTCAGAATTGAAGCATTGTGTATGCTATTCCGTGTGATATTGTGATTGAGAAGCGATGAATATATCTGTGAGAATGAATCCATAATATGTATTACCATGAATTACGATGTCCGAACATGTATCTTTTACCTTTGATTCATCAATATATTTGACTACTTTAAATACACGATTGTTGAATTGCTATCAATCAAACCCCTACACACCAAATCCACTAATATCCTAGTATGATGGAAAGAGCGACTGATTGCTTGCAGGACTAAATATATGAATGTATGTATGCATGCGTGTGTATTCAATCATGCTTTCACTCAAAGAGGAAGTGGTAATGCAGAGCTCTAGAATACCGGCTCTGAAAATGAAAAGTTTGCCCAAAAGTAGATATTTGTGTCAGGAGAACATGAAACCCGAGGAGGTAGTCCGAGACCTGGTGCCTCATCATATGCATGCCTTCAATCCTGTTTATTCAATCCTACTCCTACAACTTATGATGGAGACATTACTTAGTTGCATTCAACGTTAATTAGACTATAACTTCTAAAGGGCTCTTCGGTGATGGATTGTTAATAAATTTTAACACATCATTAGGAATAATATGGATTTATTCGGATAGAAAACTATTCTTTCACAGCAAATGTGTTACAATGAAAATTCATAGAGGTTTCTTATCTGATGACAATTTAAATTAATTTAGAAAGTATATACATGATCTATATCTACATTATGAATAATATATGGATTTTTATTCGGTGCACTAATGAACAATCATACAGATGCACCGATGAGTCTTGATTCCTCAATGCAGGAAAGAGATTCTCTGGAGCTGCCAATTTCCCACCTGTAATAGAAGAGAAAAAAGTTAATAAATGGGATACAACTAAATTGTAGAGTTATTGAGTGATGAGTTATCATCAAAATGTCAGGGGCGATCGACGTTCTAAAGCAAAGCCAATTTAGCAAGTATAAGTATGGTTACAACATATCGACAATGGATCAACTTTACCTACGACAATTACTCCCTTGAAGAATAAATACATCAACAGAATCAGCAGAACCGGACACGCCAAAGACCAACTCCATCATCCCAGCGTATTGTTATTTAAATTATCTTCAGAGGGGTTCAGAGATCTAGTTCTTCTAATGAGTGACAAAGTCAGTTTGTATCATGTTTGAATGGCATAGTTGATTCACCCCATGTTCGCTGTGCTTTGTGGTAATTCCTCTCTTGGTAGACACGTGCTGACACCTGAAGAAATATGTATTCGTGGTCGAATTGACAGCACAAAGGAATCTGGAAGGACTAGAAGGATAGAAATAATCTAGATAATAAGGGCCACAAAACTAATTTGCAAAAAGCATCGATGTCGCAAATGTTTGCGAACGTGATAAACAAAAAGGTGATCAAACTACAAATGTGAAACGATGTGGGCAGGAAGTGAACACCGTTGACGCATGATAGCGTTGACATTTAATCACTTCGATGCTGAATATGCGAAATATCTCACCTCAAATTAGTTTTCAGTCGTCATCGGATTCTGTGATCAGATTCTGCTTCCAAGATCAAAATACAAAGAATCACTACCTTGTCATCCTCTTTATTTCTTCTCCTGTGCATCCTGAATTACATTCAATTTCTTTATTGATTTTTGATGCTTACTAGATCTCCAACAACTCCTACGAGCGCCCAGTATTATTGAGGTGATTCAATATAACCTCACACTCACAGTATACAGATTCTCTTCGAATTTTCACAATTTTTTTTCAATTTACAGCATCACAGATTTATTTTCAATTTGTTTTTCATTTTCTCTATTTTTTCCTGATTTTTCCTAATATTACCTGATTTTTTCTAATTTTTCCTGATTTTTTCCAATTTTGTAATTAATTATTCAAATTTTCCGCCCATTTCTCTGGGCGCCGCCATTTTCTTTAAGCTCTACCTACCGGGGGTACAGCTAGCGCCATGTGGCGGATTTTTGGTGAACTAACCCCCAGACAAACGCAAAAGTTTTGACCCTTCGTCGAGCAGAGCCGAAAAAGTATTGACCTCACTTTCTCGCAGCTCCGCCCACCGTGAGTACAGCTAGCGCCATGTGGCGGATTTTTGGTGAACTAACCCCTAGAAAAACGCGAAAGTTTTGACCCTCCTTGAAGCGAACCCTGAAAAGTATTGACCACCCTTCCGAGCAAAAAAACGCGAAAGTTTTGACCCTCTTCGAAGCGAAACCTGAAAAGTATTGACCAGTTTCTCGGGCGAAAAAAGCAAAAGTTTTGACCCTTATTCAATTGAAACCGGAAAACTATTGACCCCTAATACATCTCTTTCACGCAACACATTGCCTGACGTCAAGGGGCAAGAAACCTGGAATTTTAGTTCACCAAAAATCCGCCACATGGCGCTAGCTGTACTTGCGGTGGGCGGGGTTTAGGAAAAATAGGCGGGACTTAAAAAATAGGGCCGTACAATTAATTTTATGGGCCCGCACCCACCCAGGGGCGGCACAAATGAAAAATAATTTCAAAAATCCGAAAAAAATTTGGAATAAATTTGGGGTGATGTAATTTTGGTTGCACGTCGTAAGGCGCCTATAGGTATTCTGGAAAATGCGACGATTGGAAAATAAATTAGAAATTATTGGAAAAACTCAGAAAAAATTTCGAAATAGATCCAAGGTTTCGAAATACTCTTCCACTATTTATCAGGATTTATAAGGCGCTAGCAGGAGATACGGATGATCCAGTGATTGATTAAAAATCTATCAATGAATTCAAAAATACTCAGGAAGCACAGGGAAAAGAATAAAGAATGTTGACATGACAGTAGATCTTTGTATTTTTCATTTTGGAAACAAGAATCTGATCACAAAATTCCACAACGACTGAGAATTAATTCAAGGTTAGATATCTTGCACGTTTTTTTGTGCTGTCAATCTAAGTACGGATAAATATGGGTAAATCAACTACGCCATTCATACTTGATGCAAACCGACTTTGTTACTCATCGATAACACCAGATCCCTGGATCCTTTCTGAACATAATTTCAACAATGAATCGACCTCGAAGACTGAAGACCGAAATAAGTTTTGTAAGCTTCTTAGGTTGAGCTCTTGCCCCTCGACAATACACCACGGCCATGGAGTTTATCTTCGATTATGGCGTGTCCGGTTCTGCTGATTCCGTTGACACATTCACTTTTTTACAGAGGAATTATCCTAGGTACACTTGATCCATTATCGTTACGCTCTTTTCCTCTTTTACAAGTGCTTCGATTCACTCGATCAGCTCTGCTTTAGAACGTCGATCGACTCCTGGAAGCTGCAAAGGAGGATGACGAGGGACAACGTGAGGAACACAGGCAGACTCGTGAAGGTTATCGTAGTCTCCTGAAGGATGTTTTTCCATAGAACGCTAGAAAATTCAATTAAAACAGACGAATAGAGCGCAGGATTGGAGTTCAAGTGGGTATCAATATCTCCAGTTCACCCAACTGACAGAAGTCCGTCCAATACGTGGACCTCGTTCGTTCGACATTAATTCTCCTCATCGTATCCTCTGCAGGAGCACTTTAGAAGACATGTGAAGATACGGATATTTTTCTCCAAGCTATCGAGATAAAGAGAGGTGAGTCGATGGGAAATTGTGGAAACCTATGAACGAAGAAGTTGATTCTTGTCTCATTAGATTTCTGCGATAATCATTCTTCTGGGCTGGATATTCAGGATTCGTAGCGACGAGGGAGTATCGACACACCTTAGAACAAGTTAACCGAACCTGGAAGCCAAATAATTTTACAGCATTCACATATTCTCCATACATATTTCATGCACATCTGCGACAATAAAGTGTGTGAGAACAGAGTGAGAGAAATGCGAAGTGAATTTCTACTTTTTTTTACTTCTACTCCTTCCGCCCCTTCTTCTTTCGTACTAATTTAAGTTGACCTGAAACCCGAGTACACTCATCAACTACACAACTATTTTCAGATGCTGCTCTGCAGTAGTTCAGTTTCCATGTGACTCATATATTTATACGCTGCAACGTGGGGGGATAATTTTCAACTCCATAGAGTTCCAGAGAAAAACCAGATGAAATGCACAATTTACAGTAACGTTACAGCGTTTACACCGATCTTACATGTTCGTAGGGTTTTTTCGAACGTCGAATGATCCGCTAATAAAAAAAGAAAATAAAAACGCGAAACATTCACTCGGATCTGTCATTATTTGTACTTTACATACTATAAAACACACAAGCAGGGAATTTAGGAAAAGGAATTTCAGACTACCGAAAGCGTTATCGAAAAAACCTCACGATTGATGTGCATTAAAAGAAGACCAAAGGAGAGGAAAAAATAATGAAAATATTTCGCAATAATTGTACTACATAGACGATAGAAGAATGCAGCGAATTCGTGCACGTGTACAGGTTTACGTTATGATTTTCCAATAATGAAAAAAATACGGGGGCTGCAGTATCGGAAGTCGATACAGTATTCGTTATAAAAACTCCCAGCAGCCGACCGAGCAAAAGAAAAAAAAAATAAACCAAAAAAAGCAGCTTCGAAAAATAGTATTGAAATCACGATGATTCAGAATTAAAGCAAAATCAAGAAGAATCGTTGGCGAAATTTGTGACGCATACTAAAACCCAAGTACGGTAATTAATTAGGTAAATACCTGCGGTGCGAGAATGACGTAAAAATTTCGATAATCGCAAACCAGTTTGAGCGAGGTCAAGATTTTCATTCTCGCGTAGCCTTAATTATTTCATCGATAAAAAAATTGGCAGAGTAGGTCGTTCGGTAGGCCCCTAGGGAAACTTGAGAGAAAATAGAACGAAGGAGGAGAAATAGGCCATAAAAAAAAAAAAATAAATAAATAAATAACAATAAAAAAGGAAAGGAAGATTTACCCGAGGTCCGGCCGCGCGGCGGAGGACCTCCCCTCGGATCCGTTTCAATTTTTCGAACGACGTCCGGAAGGCGAAAATCCAAAATAAATAATAATTCTTCGGAGGATCGTAAAGTATGCGCGCAAGTTGAGGATCTCGTGAGGCAGAACGGTCCGTTTCCGATCGTTCCCTTCTCCCGAAACGATCTGGTCGGGTATATACACATGTATACATACATGTATGTACAGCGGATAGAAGTGGAGTGGAACACCGGCGGCGGTGGAAACGTAAAATTCGTCAGTCGCTCGCGGCGCGTCTCGGGCGCTGGTCGTAAATAACGTTGATATCGAAAGAGAGAAAGAAAGAAAAACCCGCGGTGAAAAATAAATCTCGTCGAGACTAGCAAAAGGAGCGTCGTCGAAATGGCTTCTTTCGGTGCAGTGTTAGCGTTAGCGGGGTTTTTAACCCTTGCCTTGTCACCGGGGAGGACGCGGTGCGCCGCCGATCAGCCGGAGAGTTTTACCACGAAAATGCGCGTTATAAACGAAAATCTGGACCGCCAATTGAGCCGAATAATGGCATCCGAGTCGGTCAATTACTCGGTGATAGACACCACCGGAATTCCCTACGGAGCCTCCACCGAATTCAATCCAAAGGGAATGGGACAGCTCTACAACGTCACCAATCTCTTCATCGATTTCATTCAGGATAAACAGGCCTACCCCGAGGGTGAGTGAAGCGAAAAAGGCGGCACATCATCCCCCGCCGCACTTCCAACGATTTGGGGCCCCCGCCTCCGCCTCCATTCCGAACGTTAATTAACCAAAAACGAAGAAAAAACCTCGATCAGATCCTATCCGCGGGAACGCGAAGGTCTATCTACGAAACTCGCGTCGGTTACGCCCTGCAACGCGCTCCGAAGGGCGAATATTGAAAAAATGGCCGGGGCTTCTGTTGGTAAACAGATAGCTGTCAAAATATTTTTACGATTTTGCGCCCGCGGGCCGCAACGAACGCTACGGGAATCCGCCGTGTCGGTCATCCGCATTGGGGAAAATAAAATAGAATGGAATAGGGAATAAAATGGAGGGCGCGATTTCCTTCGATTTTTCGTGTTTTTTTTTTTTTTTGCGTTGCGTTTGCGTTCGCGTTCGCGTTCGTCCCTCGTGGCTTTTCTATTTTCGTCTCTCTCCCTTTTCGTCCGACCGTTCCGTCCGCTGCAACCTGTTCGCGTATTGATTTTAAACGCCATAGAAACAGCGAGGAGGGTTGTCGGGGGGGGAAGCGGCGGAGCGAACGCATCTGGATACTAAAAAAGGGAGAAAAATGAAAAACCGAATTCCCAGCTGTGTAGTCGCCTCGTTTTATCGGAGGTCCCTCTCCTCTCCGTTCATTCGTCGTTTTCTCACGTCCTCTCGCTCTTTTCTTCCTCCTCCATTGGGATCCGCCATCTCCTCCTGCTCTTCTTCTTCTTCTTCTTCTTCGTCTTCTCCTTCTTCATCTCAGGGATCCGCGGACACCACGCGGAGGGGGATAAAAATGCACATCCCCCTCCGTAACGCAACGGTAAAAACCTGACCGTCGCTTTTTTTACGTCACCTTCTCTCCTCGACGAATGGACCAGAAAAAAAAAAAAAAAAAAGCAAAGCCGAGTCTCCGGCCCCTGCAGCTGTGGAGATCGCGTTAGAAACGAGAAGCGACCAAAAAAACACCTTATACGACCTCCTTCTTTCGTACAAAGAACCAAAAAAGAGAATAGAGTAGAATAGAATTTTAGTTATGTCTGTGGCAATATTAGACAAAAACAAAAAAAAAAAAAGAAAACAAGGAGCCGCAATGCATTACAAAGATCTACATTATGAGTATCAAAAGATAGTATAGAAGATAGAGAGAGAGAGAGAGAGAGAAGAAAATTTATCTGATCAAAGGGCAAAACCCTATAATGACCAGGGCCAGTAATACATTAGACGACGCCATCAACTTGAAACTAACTAAAAACTGAAGAGTTAAGAAATAGCAAAAAATAACAAGAAGGCAACAAAAATTAATCGCATAGATACAAACCAAAGTAAATAGGTCACAAAAAAACTCGAAAGGAAACTTAGATAACGCAAAGTGAACCAAAATAGCCATGAAAATGAAAATGTAAATAAAAATGAAAATGAAAATGAGAGAGAGAGAGAGAGAAAAATAATCAGCGTATGTCCATCATCGTCCGTTTCGCGGCCAAGGATACTAGTTTTTCCGCATAGGTTGAGAAAATATATCGGGAAAATTGAAGGAAATTTTCCGTTTCCACGAAACTCTCTGACGATGTAGATAATCATCGTCGCAATAACCTAATTAACGTCGAACGATTAAATTCGCTCGTTCCCAAACAGATTAAAGAGAACGTCGCGTTCGTACGTACGTATACGATAGTCCTTGGAGTGCAGATATGCTGCCGGTTTTGAGGCGACAAAAAACACACAAAAAAAAAAAAAAAAGAAAAATCCGCGACCAAAGGCGGAAAGCGCGGATTGTGGTAGAGATTTCGAAAATGCGGGTGGGAATTGTAGGAAGGAGGGCAAAAACGAGCGAGGAAGTTGAAAAATTTTGTACGTATACGGGAACGCGGTATACGCGACGCACATATGTTTAACGGTTACGGTCTAACGGTTAATCGCGTTACACATACATACATACATACATACATACACACGTATACGCGCGATGTTAATTATTTATCGCAGGTGTGTGTTTTCTTTTTTCATCTCGCGCGTTCACTCGATTATTCTGTAATATTGATATTGTTTCTAGAATCGCGACCACCGGATGTCGTCTAATTCGTGATTCTTCCCGTCCATTTTGGCGCTAGAGTATCTGGATACATATATAATTTTTTTTTTTTTCCAAATTCCTGCGTAACGCGTTACGCGTCTCCGTCGCGTTGTTATCATTTATACGCATATAATATGTATGTGTGTCGGTTAAAAAAGTGGAACGCACAAATGCCGATCTAGCGATATTCGAATTATCGCTGGACGTTACGCGTTATACTTATACGCATCTTATAAAATCCGACGATTTCCTTGTGACGCGTAAACCGAATAATAATAATAACAATAACAATACGCGATTACTCAGGCCTATACGTATGTATATGTATACACAATGGGGCAAATATGATTCATAGCGAATTACGTTATCGTTTATCAATATGGCAGTCGTGAACTCCGAATTCCGATGCAGGCGGCAATCAAACCGCGTATCATCAAAATAAACAGAGATAAGATTCCCCCGGTTTTTGTTGTATATACGTACCTTTTTTTTTTTTTTTAATTCGTCACGTTTCACTTTTTTTTTTTTTTTTTTTATATCTATTCAATTTTTGATACTACATAGCTAAAAACTCGCCGATATTTTCCTTACGCCTCGTCTCCATTAATTCAAATGTGTTTTGATTTTACGTGTTTTTATTTTTCTCTCATCTCCATTGAGTGAGGAAAAAAAAACAAACATGCTCTTTTCTTCATTTTTCTCTCTCTCTCTCTCTCCCTCTCTCTCTCTCTCTCTCTCTGTGTGTGTACAAAGATTACCGAATCCATAGACTTCTGATTGTCTCCTCGACTATTTTGTTCGGAACGATAAGGAGGTGGTAGAGAAGTATCGAATTTTTCTCACCGCGTCGTTATGATCATTATCATCGTTCGATCTGGTCAGTTTTCTTTATTTTTTTTCAATATTTCTTCGCGATTGTTGGAAAAGGGAATATTATTTTCTCTCCAGGGAGCGGTGCGGCATTTCGCCGGTATAAAATCGTTGGTATTTTCTGTGCAGTCGTGTACAACGAGAAATCTTTGAAGCGAAGACAAAAACCGAGAAAACCATGAAAAAAAAACGTGTCTCATAACGTATGTTACAATCCGTACGAAGTGAAGTATGTACGACGTATATTGTCAGTTCTTTATCTTTTCTCTCCCCTTATATACGGTAACAGTTTTTTAATTTTTTAATTTTTTTTTTTGTTGTTTTTGTCTTCTCCTGCCTTTTTCCCTTCCCTTTATCGACTGCAAGCACACGGCGTTACGTACGTACAGCTGCACCATGTCGTTATGTACAGATATGACATTGTATGTACAACATACGTGTATAGATCTATGTACACCAGTATACATATAGGTATACATACATACATACAATATGTATGTATGTACTCCTTTGGACAACAAGTCGGATTGTCTCGAAGCGCGTTTTAATCGACATTAGGATATTAAAACGCTCGCTCGTTGTTCCTTATCTCGTCACGTTTATATACCGATGGTATTTCATATACCCTATACTATACTCACACGGTTTTTCACGCTTTTTCTCCTCTTTCCCTTTCATCTCCCTCACAATCAGTTTTTTCCTCTACCTTCCTCTCCTCCCGCTCGCCTACCCCAAATCCTGTGGAGGAACGCAAATAAATTGTTTGAGAAATTTTTCATCTACTGGAAAATCAGTCCAACCACCACGTCGCGCTCACTTACCGCCATATGCATCATATCGTCGTTGTGTAATTACGGTCAAAAGAAGCGAGATAAGAGTCGATGGAGTTGGTCGGTTTTTAGCTTCCGTTTTTAGCCGGAAACGTCGTCGCGACAATTTTCATGGTCGTCGAAGGTTTTTGACGCGGACGACGATCGGGTTGTCACACCCGTAGAGTGTACGACGGGCACCCTAACCTAGATACCGGACCGCGAACGGCGTCACCTCGATCGGTAGAGGAGAAGCAGAGGCAGCCGTCAACGACGACGTGTAACTATAACCGGTGATTAACTCCCCGCGATGGCATATCCGCTTTTCGGTTCAACGAATTAACTATACGGTAAATTCGCGCTACACACGCGTCCCTCCGACTTTGTTACACTAAGCAACGTAAAATACGTCACGTACGCCGTCTACGTGCACACGAGTACATAGGGGGTATTCCACGCCAAATCGACCACTTTTCAACCAGACCCCTTCAGATTCAGCTGAAACTTTTCTGTTCTTTTCTACCCTTTCAAAGACATTTTTGAGAATTTTCGAGAATTCTTTTTATCTAACCCAAAAGAAGTTATGAATTTTTCTGAACGATCGCTTTTTTCATTTTAAAATAGCCGTAACTTTTTTAGAAATTGTCGTTTGGTTATTTTGGTTTTTGAATGAAATTTTCGGAAAAATACACAGAAAACAATTAATTATGATCAATTCTATAAAATAATCTTTTTTTTTCTTGAGCAAAATCGTTATTTTTTCAAAGTTTGCCACAGTTTAGAAGTTTTTTTTTTTTCTAAAAAAAAACTTCAATCAATTTGACAACTATCCCACTCATCCCGGAGTGGGCCGATTTTTTTTTAATATTTTTTTTTAATTTAATTGAAAAAAAAATTGTCAAATGTGTTTTTTTTTTTTTGTAAACTTTATTTCTATCATAAAATAGTTGAATAAGATTTATTTTATGGTAGAAATAGAGTTTACGAAAATGAAAACAAAATGTTTTCTTTTTATTTTAGAAAATTTGACAATTTCTTTTTCTTGCAAAGGGTAGAAAAGAACAGAAAACTTTCATTGTCAGTTAAATCTAAAGGGGTCGGTTTGAAAAGTGGTCGATTTGGCATGGAATACCCCACAGATAACCGGGACAAGAAAGATGAAACAGAAGAGAGAAAGAAAGTAAGAAAATTAGTCGGGAATTTTTATCCCTCCAAATAACCAGCGGTGAAGAACGACCATTATATTATTCGTTGAAATATATCAACGTAATCGCGTTTCATAAAATGGATGCGGTAAGAGGATCTCGAAAGGGAATTAAAACGATGCGTTTCCATGTGGTATACACATACATATGTATACATATGTATAAATATGACGAGGGAGTTGAAGAAACTCACGAGAGCGAGCCGCGTGTCCGTAGGAGCTGGCTGTAGGAAATATAAAGAAATTAAAAAATGTCGAAGACCGCGTCCCACGTGATCCGGGCGCGATTATGATTTCCATCTCTAGCTAACGTCACTCGTCTCCACGCTAACGCGATAACAATAATTTCAACGATAACACGAGCACCGGCGATGGGACGGCGTTTTTTAATTCAATTTCTTTTTTTTTCTCTCCAATTTCTTTTTTCAAACGCGCACAGACCTGCGTACCGTTAGGTTTTCCATGACTCACAGAATCAGAATCGCTTTGTGAGTACACGCGGGGGACATCGCGCGTCACCTGTTGTCCGCTGGCGTTGCGGAGCGAACGCGGGTATATTTGACCTTGAAAATCAGCGGACTAACGATTTTCGCAATAACGATAAAAATCCAATTACACCCAGGCGGGGGCGGGGGCGGGGGCGGGGCGGGGGTATTCGGCGACGCGTGACGCCGATCAAACTACGAAACTCCGGTGGCAATGACTTTCCATGGCGTAACTATGTGTACGGCGAGAAAATCCTTGACTCGTTAACAATCGATGTTCAGTCGCACCGCCATCGGAGCGACCTTGCCCAAATTCTTCCCTTTCATTTCCTCCTTTTCTCCTCCAGACCTCCGAATTCCTATTTTTCAGCCTCGAGTCTTTTTTCGCTAAGAGTTGGAAAATTTGTTTGTATTGTTTGATTGTTTGATAGAAAATAGCCAAAAAATTGACCTAAAAACAATGGCTTCATGTTAATGAATAGAAAATAGCCAAAAAATAGGGCTAAAAAACTAGCCAACTGTTAATAACTATAAAATAGCCAAAAAATAGGCCTAAAAAAACAGCTAAATGTTGATCACTAGAAAATAGCCAAGAAATTGACCTAAAAACAATAGCTATATGTTAACAAATAGAAAATAGCCAAAAAATAGGCCTAAAAAAACAGCTAAATGTTGATCACTAGAAAATAGCCAAAAAATTTACCTAAAAACAATGGCTATATGTTAATGAATAGAAAATAGCCAAAAAATAGGGCTAAAAAATTTTGTTAAATTTTTTTTCAATTGCCGCACAAAAAAAAAAAACCTATAGACATTACTCAGGGAGCCATAAACAAAATTTTTACCAAGTTTGAAGCATATCTGAGGTGGGAAGTAATCGGAAGTATACAGCCAATATGTGCATATACTTCTTTCCACCGATCTTTTTTCTTTCTCTTTTCTATTTTATTATCCTCCACGTGTTTGGAGCAAACAAAGGAACGGAAGTAAAGAACACGATACGTCATGCGGGAATCTGCCACAAAATTTCATTCGCTTTACGCAGTCTGCAGTCGCACAGCTGCGGAACCCGCAGGAAGAAATTTTATCTGGAAAAAGAGGAGAAAAAATAATAATAACGAGCTCTGAAACTTGACTTTTTAGTTTAACCACAATAAACGGTGAGACGAAGAAAGCAAACGACTGGAGAGTGAGATGAGATGAAATAATTTTTTGAGTAAAGTAAAAGAAACTCGACCATGGCGATAAGAATTTTTTCCCTGGAATAATGAGATGTGTGGTCATACGCTGCTTCCGGTCTCCGAGTCGCAAAAGTATTTTAAAATAAGGACCAGAGAATCGCGTCCTTCGAGGGAACTAGCTTTATTTTTACAAAGCTGCGGTGCACCGGGTGGCCTCGGAAGTAACGAAAACCTGAATGGGGATAAACCAGAATACTTATCCGTAGTTGTAAATTTTTCGTTACATATTTCGGAAGCGAATTCTAACCGTTACGACATATGTATATGTAGATGTAAGTTTCGTGTGGATCGTATCCGAAAGGAGATAGAAAAATCTATTTTACGGGTTATAAATTGCGTCCGTTCTTCTTCTTCTACGGATGTGCAGCTCTGGCCACTATTATAGGTCCACGTTGTGATATTCTATTCAGCTTCTCAACAATAAAATACTCTCAGGTTTTACAATATCAATGTACGTCCCATTTCCATTCCTCCGTCTATTCCTATCAATTTTCGTTCCCTTTTCTCTTCATTTTCCACTTCTCTGTCCCGCATAATTGACGACGACTTTTTGTCTCCATATTTACCTATAGGTTCGACGTTGGAAAGAGCAGGATGCCCCCTAAAACGATTAAGAGTCCTGTCAGAGTCTTTTCCGCTCATATTATGCCCATTTCTGTTACAATGCGATCGATTTTATCCCCCTATAATAAAATAATACTTCTCTATCGATAAAACGAAAGCTCCCGCTGCCGGATGTGCGGTACGCTCACCCATACCAAATGGAAAATCTTTCGCTCCAATTTTCCTAGTCGAAGTTCGCCTAGAAACACGAATCACGCGTTAACAATTCCGTTCGATCATAATTATTTTGTAGCTTATTCGTTTTTCATTGAAAAAAATAATCAGATCATACGGGTGACGGTCGCGTTTCCTTGAAGATTTTATTTTCTTGGCAACTTGTATTTTCCTCCCGCTTCGTTTCCTCGGACTTCGTTGCCGGACTATAATAATAATAATGATAATAAAGATAACGCTGAAATTCTAAACCCGACAATTGTAACTCTATACGTCGAAGCGTACTTATTTGAAATAATGAAAATCGATGTGAAACTTATACCTAATAATCCGAAGCAGGTTTCAGGTAATTCAAAACTCTATTGACTTCGTCGAGAATTATGAATAAAATCTTTGTAAATGTGGATTAAACGCAAGCGAGTCTTCTTTATTCCGTTCCTTCTTGGGTTTGAACCCCCTTTTTCCACGGTATTTTGGATTCCCTGGGGACGTCGCACCTGAAATCGCAAGAAGCGCACAATTTTGTATTGAAAATGACGACGCGGTTTATCGTGCGATGTTTTTTACTCTGTGATACATGGGAATCATGAGTTACTTCAGAGTTACTACTTGTAACGCACCGGAGTCGCTGAAAGCGCTCTCTCGCTGTTACTTGCACGAATCTAGTTACATGTCATACGCGTCTCGATCGATTTTTCAAAGTCACTGACCTCAAAGTTTCGCTGTTGCCGACAGGTTATGCTAATCCGTATTATTAGCATTTTATTATTCACACCTTTATGCACTTCGATTATATCCAGATTATTATAATCGTCCGGCTAATCGTTCGCGCATCCGTTTTTTTTCTCGGTTTTAATTTTTACTTAACAATTTTTGGGATACTTCATTTTTTTATTTTACACATTTCCCTGAATTATTTTCGATTTTAATCTCTAACAAATCTTCTATTCATGAAAAATATCTCGTTATTTCAATTCCAAAATTTGAAAAATACTCAAATTTGAAAAAAAAAAGCTTGAAGAAAAAAAAACAAAAAATGGAAAAATCAGTTATCAAAGTAGAAGAAAAGTTGAAATTCAGTACTATTGTAGGTCGCTCCAATAAAACGAAAATGAAATTGGAACATCGATCCAGTTGACCTATTTTCGTACTCTGCATTGTTCCATTTTTGTGAGGTAAAAATGATTGAAAATAATAATAGTAAAAAATAAAATTCTAACAACTTGTGTTTGATTTTTGGTTTTCCAGGAATGATAACGCTCGAAGATGGTCAACCTAAATTTGCGGATCCCGTAAAAGAGTGGAAAATAATTGTCACACATTACGGTGGAGTAGCTGGTCTTGCGATAACTGGACTTTTGTTAGCCGCTATCTTGCCTTGCGTTGGACTATTTTTTTGTTGTTGTCGTTGCGCCGGACACTGTGGAGCCAGGAGTCAACCGTTTGACAAAAAGCACGATCATTGTAGAAAGATTATGCTGAGCATAGTTTTGATCGGCGTGGCCACTATTTTACTGTAAGTGCAACGAATTTGGATCGTCTACCAATGTGAGAAATTAAGTTTCAATCTCCTCTAATCTCTCAATTCCTGTTTCAGATTTGGCGTGGTATGTGCATTTGTAACGAACCAATATATGCAGGATGGTACCGACGAGCTGCCAATTAATATAAAAACTAACTTGAATGACGTTAGATTATATTTAGGTGTAACAAAAAAAGAAATAAATAATTTACTCGAACAAAATTACAACGAACTTGAAGTTACGTTAAATAATATTCTACAAGCTTGTGGAAAAATAGTTACCGAACAACTAGCTGAATATTCCAACGCAGTTTCTCTGACTACTTTGAACAACATTGTATCCGGACTCGGTGCTATTCGACACGATTTAAACAATATCAAAAGGATTACTCAAGGATTAAGAGAGAACGCTACAAAATTAGATTTTGGTAAGCGTTGTACCGTCATTCTCCCATTAATCATTCTTGTCAGTTATTGATACTAAATATGCTATTGCAAATCCAATTACAGCTGTGAGAAACGTGAAGAAAAATTTACTCCGTACCTTGAATGATTGCACCACCCGATACTGCAAGCAGGTCTTACAGGAATATGACGTTAACCAAATGTCTGTGCAAGTTAATTTTGACAAGGCAAGTTAAATTCTGCTGTCATATTTTTAACATCAGCTTTAACCAACTAACAGGTGTTTCTACTTTGATAACTAACCGATCATTTGTAACATTAATTTACACGCAGTACTTGGATAGATACTTCCCAAAGGTATGAGAAGTTGACGATCCTTATCTATTTTTGTATTCGTTTTTTGTTTTTTTTTTCTCCTTTTTTATCCAAGTAGTTGATATTTTTCTATTAGAATTGCTTTTGACCTGATATTAAGTAGAACAGTTATTATTTGTTACAGTGGATTTAGTTACTCAGTTTATTGAATTTTTTTTTCTTTCTTTGTAATGATCAAGGAATATGGTATTTTACATATATATATATGTATATTATATATCTATGAAATTATTGTATAAAATTTGTTTCATTCCATGCCCGCCAAAAAAAAAAAAGCTTCAGTCTGTAAGTCGTAAGCGTAGCATGTACCCTCCTCACTTCGGTAACTTTGATATCTTTTTTCTTTATTTATTCATATTCTCATTTACTACGTAACAATGTATGTATGATTCGTTTTTTTGTTCTCATTTCGCACCATGGTTATTTAAAGACTAAAAAATCAACATGAATATCTAGGTGTCCAATGTGTTGTACACTAAGAAGTTTCTCAATGACAATTCACTTTTCCGAACAACTTCTTTTTGTAAAACATTCACTTCATCTATTCTTAAGAATAGTTCTACGAGGGATCGTCAACTTACATGATTTTTAATTCACTTATTCGACTATTATAGTTGCCTGACGTTACGCACGCTCTTCGAAACATCACTCTGTTAATGGAAGACAATATCGTATCGGAAGTCAGCCAGGGAAAGGAATCGTTTATGAAAATTCAAAAAGATATTCAACACGCCGTTAATCAGACGATTCCAGTGGTCAGCGCCAGCATAAGAAGAGCTGGCGACTCTTTGTCCGGCGTTTCTAACAACATTACATCTTTGCTTGATAAAATTAGTTTGAATATTCCACAAGTCGATTATGTGGCTACACATATCAACCAGTATTCACCGTATCGGTAAGCCTGTTCAAATTGCTCATTCTTATTTGAACGATAGAATTTTTCCCCCGACAATCGCTAATGCTATTCTGGTTAAAGGTACTACGTCGGACTTGGAATATCAGCTATATTATTGACGGTGTTGATTTGTTTGACGTTTGGCCTCCTCTGCGGGGTTTGTGGAAAACGACCCGACGGCTATGGAGATGATTGTTGCAACAAAGGTGCTGGCGCGCGCTTCTTGATGATGTGAGTTTATTCTTACCTCTATTTTCACTCTTGTTCGGACACGAGCCATTGATACCGATTCATTTCCAGGGCTGTGTGGATTATTTTTCTACTTACGAGTATTTTGATGATCGTGACTGTGGCTCACATGGTCACAGGGGTTGTGGTCCAGCGCGGAATTTGCGAGCCGCTCAAAAATCCGAATGACAATAGAATGTTCAATTTGGTCGACGAGTTTCTTCAAATAAGATCTAAACTATACCCTAACAATCCAAACGTCGATATCAACATGAGTTACATCGTCACGTGAGTTCTTTCTTCGTTTGTTTTTTATCGCACGACTATCGAGATCAGCGCCCAGCAATTTGACCGACGATTATCGATTTACTTTTGTTCACAGATCGTGCCATGCGAATGAAACTCTATACAAAGTATTGAAATTGGAAAATTTGTTCGATTTAAACAACCTTCGCAATTACGCCGAACGCTACGACATCAATAACACCATACAACAACTGCGCAAGAAGATTAACCTCTCCCCCGGTGTAGTTATTCTCAGCGAGAGTGCCAAGTCCAAACTCTCTGATCTGGCTCAGAGCGGTCTAAGCGATATAGCTTTCTACCAGTACACCGAACTATTGGAGTACAATATCACTAACATAAATGTACAACATCTTGCGAACAAGTTGAGAGATGTATCGGACAAATTACCGGAAGGACAGGAGGAAGTGCAAGCCAGTCTAGAGCAGAACGCACTCGCCTTGGAAGATTCTCACAAAGTTTTAGTCACGCCAATGACGTTCTACAGCAGACAGCTCAGCGAGAATGCTTTGACGTTGCAAGAGCACATAAAGTTCAACCACAGTTCGATGGCGGATGCGATACATGATCTGGTCAACGAAGTAACCGTTGCGCAACAGTTCTTGAACAAAGATGGCCCGCAATACGTCAAGGATGTGAGTGCCGATCACTTTTCGATAGCGGTACATGAAAGTTGATCAAATTTTAAGAGCCCTGGAAATTAACCGACCTCTTTACAGCTTGCAGTGAAATTCGGAGAAGCCATACTTCACCAAGTGGATGATTTTATGGATTACGTGACTGCTAGTGGGATTGACAGAGTTGGTAAATGCGGACCGCTATCCCAAGCGTATAATGCAACGCTTGTCGCTTCGTGCAACAAAATCTTGGACCCATTCGTAAGATATTTGTACTAAATTATTAAACATTTGATCGTCAAGTATTCTGCTGGCTCTCATTTGTTCTCGGGAAGGTATGCCAAGCCAGTAGTATACGGTGGCGATACTTTCATTTCTGGTACTTACGTTGAACTTCTTTTGTTCCCAGAACGGATTTTGGGCAAGCGTTGGTTGGTGCTTAATTTTGTTCATTCCAACCATAGTACTCTGCGTCAAGCTCAGCGCGCTCTACCAGAAGTCTGATCCATATCCAGGCCCGTTGGTTGAATCGTGAGTACAAATTTATTACCACTATTGCTCGTGAGCCGATAGTGGTTTTATCTAGTGGAGATGATTATTGTAATTGTATGTTTGTTTGGGGTGTCTTTCAATTTATATCCGCATAGAGTTTTTCAACTAACTGGGAATATCTCAAATTAGTTCTAGAAAGATTTGTCGAAAGCTTTAACTTTGAAGATTTTCAATATTCAAATTACTCGACACCGACAATTAAATATTCAAAAATAATCGATCATCATTCCGCCCCCTCGAACATATTTTTACACGTTTTCTTTTGCCTTCCAATTACCAGTTTTCTTTTCTGATACAGATCTCACTTTACCTGATTATCATCCTAACACCTCAAATTAAATTTTAAGTTTTTTAGCAACTAACGACAAACTGCCTTAACCTAATTTGGTTATTATCATTCTTCTCATTATTATTATTTATCGATTATTCACAATACGACATAAATGTGTATGTTCTCTGAGTCAGTGATTCAATACACAATAGATATACGTACAATTGACTCAGTTTTGTAGTTCATTAAGTAGTTTTCTAATGTCTGGAATGGTTGTTGGAATTTAACTGCTAACACGCTCGTTCCAGCGAATATTTGTATGACGCGTACGCTGACAGGGATAACATACCCCTTGCCCAGTAAGTATTTTTTCCAAAAACAATCAGTAGCATGGGATCTAGCATGATCAGTGTTAGTATAGGTATAGATCTGGTGTTGACCTTGAAGTGTTTGACATTTTTTTTATTTTATTAAAATAATATTTATTTCGACCAGTTGCAGGATTACGCTGAACTGTACAAATTCTTATTTTGTATGATACAATTTATTATTATTTTTTTTTCGCACGATAGAAAAAAACTTCTGGCTGTGTATACCGTTAAACCACTTGTTTGTATCGTAATGTATTTTTTATCATTATTTTTGTTTGTAATTTTAATTGTACATTTGTAGAAAAAGAAAAAAAAGCAAAAAAAAAAAACAAAGAAATGATATCAAATTCACGTTGTAGTTGTTCAGTTATTATTTTCACATTTGAATTGTTTGTATTTTTTTTTTTCCTGCCCGTAAAATATTTGCATGCTTAGTTTTTACGCTACCTATGTAATTATCGCACCTATGGAATTTATTGTATTCAATTGTTATCGAACGTTGAATAAAAGTTCTTGACGCTATTACATGCAGAGAATCAATGATTAGATGAGATTTGAATTTGACATTTACACCCTGTGAACGACTTGCCTCTATTTTGGTATAGCCGATGGTCCAAAAAAAGCTAATTGTAAGTCTTAGGAATTAGCTGTATGCCAAGCGATGACGTGAGTTTGGAAAAATAAAAATCAAATGTTGCCTCACTAACTTCATATCTCGAGTAGAGTAATTTAATGCGAAGTAAAATGATTTGGGATGGTCGATACCAATTAAATTAGCACTGTAAGATTAAGGGCGGTTACGTAAAATCGAGGAGCACTGTAAAAATCGCATGGTTTTAATAATTTAAGTTAGAAAAAAAGTTCTCTTATTATCAGTGATTCTCCATTCGGTTACAGCGTTCATGATAAGAAACATGGTGCTCATAGCAGACATCACCCTGCAGCCTACGCTGAAAGTTACGATGGCCCTGCGGTAGGATATAACGAACGGGAGAGGATCTCCGACGCTCATCAAAGTTCTTCTAATCATGATTCAAGATATTCAGATCTTGCGCCCAAGTAAGTTGAAAAAAGTTATTCATTGTAATCATATCGATATACCTATTACGGCAAGTTGAAAAATTTGAAATATAAGCTAGAAGAAATTTAGATAATAACGCAGTAGATTCATAAGCTCGCTCCACAAAAGTAAAAGTAAAAAAAAAAAGAAAATAAAAAAAGCCATTAGTTTTTCAGAATGCTTAGATATAATTATTCATTCTGGAGAACTATTAAAATCATTGGTCAAATGAAAAAACAAAAAAAACAAAAAAACTTCAACTGTGACGTAATGTAAATTATTTTATTTCCTATTAGTTCCGTCTTACCACACAAGCTTTACAGTAATTTAAATTTCTACCATCCAATGCTACAAAGACCACAAATTTATTCAATCTCTGATAATATTCAGGGTAAGTTTTCATTATGTTATTAATACTACCGCATTCATTATTTTGACGATCTTTATATTAGAAATTTCAGTATCCCATTTGAATATTTATCGGTATTACATTCTCAAATATGGAGAATTTGCCTTCTGCTCATTGTCGGATACTAAAATTGGCCTGAGCATTGATTCTTTATCTAATAAACTTGAATTGCACTCACAGTCTTCAACTCCTCGTCAGTCATGAATGAAAATGCTAATGTCAAATTAAAGAGCTTGCGTTGGTTTGGCGTGTAATTAATTTTTCCAAGATATTTTGTCAGCGATGCTCCATATTTGATACATCCAATCTCATCGATGCATGCACACATCGTTACTGCTATTGTTAATTATTGAATTAATTATCATCGTTTATTTTCAACTCTCCTTTTGGATGTCTCATCTCTTTGAGAAAACTATTTTACAATACAGAGTCCGTCGTAATATAATTATGTTAAGTTTTCTCTATTTAAAATTTTACTTTTAAAAAACAGGGTTCCCACTCATCAGGTATTATTATTTTCTGTTCTGTGAAACGTAATCTGTATTTCTTTTGAGTTATCTAATTGTTCCATTGGTAAAGACAAAAAAAAAAAGATAAAAATGAATAAAAAAATAATAATTTCGTGTAGCGGTTCGTCACATTGTTGTCCTGGTTATTTCCAGGTGAGTGGGAACCTTGAGGGGAGGCCTCTCACGTCTATCAAAACGCCTCCACACGTAAGTCGTTAAGACTACTTTCGATTTTATGCCAATTGATGATTTTCGAGACATTCTGATATTCAAATGTTTATCGATCGATGAACTGATATTTCACCGTCCGATTTAAAGGACACTTTCAAATATGTTCATCTGCTGTCACTCGTTTTTTTTGCATCGCAAGCAAAGATTTCTTACAAACGAAAGAAACAGAAAAAAATAAAAAATAGTCTTACAAACATCACTGTATATCAATCACATCAGTTCAATGTCATGCTTAAATTATGTGTCATACATATCTGTAAATCAGCTCATACGAAGACGACAGAACAATGACAAGTTTTGTATCCTGTATTCGATATCATTCGTTATTCAATCACACAGCAATGGAACAATCCTTTTTTATTTTTCTGCTTTTAGAAATTGGGATTTCCCAAATGGGGGACCTCCTAGATACCAACCGGCGGCTGCAGCAGCCCCACCCCTCAGCACCGAATATGAGCGACCTCCTCCCTACTACTACCCTGGACCTGGGTAATTTTCAATTTATGAGGAGATAAAGACCTTGGAATAAAATCTAACACTGCCATTTCCACCGTTCCAGCAAAAATAACCAAAAAATGAATGAATAACTTTCAGGGACAGAAATTAGGAAATAGGTGCCGTGGCATGTACAAAGGCAGCACTGAGCAGTGCGGCGACGCACAGTTTAACGAGAAGCTACAAAAGAACCCTGAGACAGAAGGATAAATCAAAGAATAAACGGGACTACGTCTAACATCGGGGTTAAAAATAAAACAAAAGCAACAAAATATCGAACAAAAAAAGAACAAAAAACAAAACTTACTCATGCCACGAACAATAATAACACCAAATTCAAAGACCAAGATTTATACTAATAGAATGTTTTAAGGTGATTTGTAAGCAGTACTATTATTTATACAATTAATGAAAAGTTTTTATTAATTTTCAAGTGCTGAGAAAAAGTATTACGCTTTTGTTGGTTCTTTCTTCTTTTTTGTTTTTTCTTATTGATTTTCTTGTTACCTAAAAACCGGAAAAGTATTGCTTACAAATGAGGTGCGATATTAATTGTATTATAAGGGCTTAGAAAACAAAAAAAAAAAAAAAAATGATGCATTTTAAGGAAATATATGTGAGAAAACAATGGTAGCGATCTTCTTCTTCTCTTTTTTTTTTTCTGTATCGCTTCGTGATAAATAATTTGTTTGTTAAATTTAAAAAAAAAAATAAATATAGTATATATAATTTCCATTCAGTTCCTATTGCAACAGATTTACAAAAGTCGATCATTCGATATTTAAATCATTACCTTGATCATGAGATGAGCATTTATCTGAGAACTATAAATTAAACAAAAAAAAAGAAAGAAAAAACCTATTGCAATATGTTATTCATTTGTTTTTTTATTTTCGTTAATATTTCATTAGACTTTTTCATCGTTTTTTCACCGTCGGACAAAAGCCATATTAATATGCCAAACAATTTTGTATATAATTTGTACGATCTGAATTATATTTTCAGATAATTCAAATTGTCTCGCTCGATCTTATACCTTGAAACGTAAGATTTTCTATCGCCGTTGAAAGGGAAAGAAAAGAGGCATTGTATTAAAAAAATTTTACATTAAATAAAATTAATTTTTCTATTCATTTGCGTTCCCTCGGTGTTAGAAATATTAATTTTTCAAGAAATAAGATCGGTTATTATAAATAAATACTCTATATAGGTATATTGTATAAGTAGACTTTTTACCATTCTATGACTTGATTGTTAAGGAATTCAAAGATCATTTTTACATCATCGGCTAGGTCATCTTCTATGTATTTGTGTATAAAAAAAAAAACAAAAGAAAAAGAATGAAAAAAAATATAATAATAATAGTAATTATTCTAAAAAATGATACATTAAAAATAGTAATTGAAAAAATTTCACTTTTACCTGTATAAAACTGGTTGTAAAACTCAACCGTATGAATATAATATACATTATAGTAAAAGCTCAAATTTTCTGTCATAAAATAAACAAATGTACAATGTTAGGGCGTCGTGTCAAAATATTTCAAAAGTTTTAGACTGAATAAGTCGATAAAATCTTTGGGCAGATTATTCAGCAGGTCCTTTCACTTATGTGTATTTCTTAAAAGTGTCGTACATATACATATATATTGTGTAACAAACCGAAAGAAGGAACGAAAAAGTAAAAAACAAGAAGGTAATTAGAGAGAGAGACATAAAAAGAATAAAAATAAATAAAATAAAATTCGTTGGGTTTTCCAAGTTTAGTGAGATTGTTCCTCGCGTTTTTTTCTTTCTGCAAAAAAAACCCAAAAAACAGAGAACGAAATAATAATAATAATGAATATGCCGCCCATGGAATTTTAGATGAAAAGAAAATTAGAAGAAAAAAAAAAATAAATAACAATTGACGAGATTCTCTGATTAATGAATGAAAAAAGCACAAAATTCGTAAACCTTTTGACGAGGAACTTTTAAAAAAACATATATTAATATTACATAGAAATGTATACCGCATAGCTGATTCAAACATAATTTCATCGTAGATTAAAATAAAAGAAAAACTTTTCAAGTAATAATAATAATAATAATAATAACAATAGTAATAGTAATAACGATGATAAATATGAATAATAATAATGATAATAATAATAATAATAATAATAATCATATTGTATGTATGCGTACACGACTGAGATGATGATGATGATGATAATGATGATGATGATGTAATGTGGGTTTTTTAAAATACGGACAGAGTGTAATAATTACATTAAGAAATTTTATCAATTATGGATGATTGAAAGAATTAGAAAAAAAAAAAAAAAATTACACGATGAACAAGAGTAGAAAAAAACAATCTGTATAAAAACAAGAAAGTGGTTCGGTAATTGCTGTCGATCAAAATAATCATAAAACATTAGTGTAAAACATCCCTTTTTTTTTCTTTCTCCTTGTCTACCAACGAGGAAATATTGAAAATTTTCAAACTTGTACAATCAAATCATTGAATTTCAAATATTTCGGTAATTGCTCAAAAAAATTTTATCAAAGAATGCGTTGTTTTTTTTTTCATCTTTCAATAACTTTTTTTGGCTGCCTAAAATCATTTGGGTAGGTTTCATCACCTATTTCAGATTGACGAGTAATAAAAAATGAAAAAAAAAAAACAACACTCGTTCAGAAAATTAAATTGAAATCAAAAATAAAAAAAATGACTTTACCAAACAACAATAATAATAACGCTAATAACAACAATAATATTACGTTAAACGATGATGTAATATGTATGTCGTTGGTGTGTAGCAAAGTTTTTTTTTTCTTCTTCTTCTCTCTCCTCAAATTTACCTATTGTGTTTGTTAAAATTGATTGTATAAAAAAAAAGAAAGAAAAAACGAAACGAAAGAAAAAAAATAAGTGTATCACAGTTCGAAATATATCTATTTTATATTAAATAAAATTTTGTTTATTTTTTTTCTAGTACTTACTTCAGGTAAGGTAGATACAGAGTAAATTCTCATCGAGAGCAAAAAGAAATACTTTGAAATAAACAGATCGTCCATCGATGAATCGATGAACCAATTGTCGCTGAAAATTTCAGGGGGGAATCACACGTCGTGAAGAAAAATCGGTAATATGTTCTAAGTACGTGAAATAATTTCTAATACATTCTGATTTATTATCAAACTTACATTGAATATAGTTATACCAAATACATACGTGATCTACATGCCGAACAGATTGTCTTTCGTCAGTAAAATTTGTAGGATAGTCGAGGAACCAACCAGGTGGAATCGATGGCAAATTGTAAGTTTTGAAAATATTTTACCTACACTGGGACAATCTGTGAATGTGACGTGAATCTAGATTCGAACGATATTCAAATGTGATGTTGCGTCATGACCTTATTTGGAAATTTGAAAATTTGGATAAATTAGCTGCACAAAGGAAAGATCGTGAGTTTAATAATGACGTCACTCTCATCTTGTTCAACAGCAAAAAGAAACTAAATCCGTTACTGTATATTAGTTTAATTCATTCAACATCCGTAGTCTCGTTGTCATATTTAGAAATTTTTCAGCAGCCCACACCTGGCAGAGATAGACGTAACATTACACTTGTCATTCGCTGTGATATTCTTTTGATTTTTAGGAAAAAGAATCTAAACTCGAAAGCACTAAACGCGTATAACTTATACAGGTATGTAGTGATAATAAAGTGCATCGTCTGTTAATTGTCGTGTATAGAGGTGGTCGCATAAATTGCGAATAGTTAATTTAATTTATATTATGCGGAGCTGTTTATTGTCATTAATTTGACAGAGTTTATGAATGTACATAAATTACAATTGCACGAAGAGTTCTGTACTGGATTTAAAAAAAAAAAAAAGGTACCGGTACTTTCGACAAATAACATATAACCTCGGAACTTGGTCACGACAAATTATAAATTTCTGGAATTCATTCGTTAATTCATTATTTCTCATTTTCTTCGCCATTCGAAATCCTATCACACGTGTTCACGTGTCAATGATAATTATAATGTGATTTAATTTCTAAAAATGCTTTCGGTTACTAAGTGCAATTTATAAGCTGTGATCGATCGTCGATCGACCTCCATGAAAAACTTGCACGTACCACCTTATGTTGCGTCTCGATTAAAATACTTCATAGATTATGATTTGATATACCTCTATTACAAAAGATAATCCAATTCGTACCTAATATATTGATTCTTTGGGTCGTTCAGAATACGAGGATACCCAGCCACGAGAGCATCTTGTCCCCCGATGTAAAGAGAATTGTATATTTTCCAATAAACGTCGCGAACTTTTCTCGCGGGGTGAAACAGTCCCTGTGAACAGACGATGAAAATGAAACGATAGTTGATCGATTCGAAACAGTGCGCACGAATTTCAGTCGATATTGATTCTTTTCGAACTCACTTGTAACGTGTATTGCAGAATCTTGATCGGGCCCAACGCGACCCGAAGACCATCAACGGCGTCCATGAAAGCCTGAACCAAGTGAGGAGATGTTTCAAAGACATTCGGCCATACGTGATTCAGAAGGTGAATCAAAGCGTCTTCGCAACCGAATCCATAAACTCCTAATGCCATGTGCTTTATGGCGGCACAAGCGGTCTGCCTGTGCACCAAATCCCTAGTTTTTCGCGGGGGAAGAGAGGGATATTAGGTGGCCGTGATTTTATCAGATCGTAGAGAATAAGATTCACTGACCTGTCCATGAGAGCGTCCTCGAGCAACGGGCTTACGGCGTAGATGTAGTCCTTCCCCATCTCTCCGATGTACTCGAAAAGGAATGAGAGTGATTTTAACACACCGTTCTGAACATTCAATTCCGGCACTCTGTACTCGTTCATTAGCGCGGGCAAAACCGTGAAGGGACTGCAGGTCTCCGCCACAATAGCAATCGCAACTGTCGTACAGACGCGATTCTGCCGCTCTTGAACCTTCAGATTGTTCAATAACGTTGCCAATACGTCGTGGGGTCTGAAAAAATAAATATAACGAGGATGCAGTTTGTGAAGTATGAAGAATGACAGATATAATCGGATAAAGATGACGCAATTTACCCAATCGCTTTTGCGATGTATCCGAAAGTGTTGACCGTAGCTCTTCTGATCGCTTTTTTGTGCGCCTTGAGTAATTCTAACAATTCGAAACAAATTCGCATCCACTCTCGAGCGGAAACGTACTCAGGTCCCCTGTCCGCGATTCTACCAACCAGATCGATGCAGTTCTCTTGTACCTGTGGAGATTAAACGATTGGTAAGAAGGGCGATTGGGGACGAGTGGAGCCCTCCGACGAACAAGGCTCACCTTCTCGTGTCTGTTTTTCAAAATTGGCGTCAGACGTGGCAGCAGATCTTTTATCGGTGGCGTCATTTTGGTCATTCCTATGACGTTGACGATGGCTTTTAAGGCACCTAGAATGCTTCCCAATACTTCTGGGTACTCTTCACCGAGGTATTCGTATAGAACGACCCCCAAATGACCCATTAATTTCTCCTAAACGGCGTAATTGGGGATGTGAAAATTAAACTCGAGTTCTTTTTGTCGGGCCAAACAAGATTAATGATAGTTTTAGTTTTCTCAACTTACCTCCTGACAAGTTTTCATAACTACGGCGATACGTGAGATCAGGTCTGCAGCTTGTTGTCGTACCTTAGCCGACTTGTTGTTGAGACGCCACAAAATTGTACCGCATATCTGGGGGAGATAAGCTTTAACCCTTTTACCGAGGGTGTTGACTATGGTTCCGAATCCATTGAGCATTACGACGTCCTGGGGGGAAAAAGATACGTCAGAGTTTTCTCAATGATCGCAGTTGATGAATTTTTGTTTCATTACCTCTGTCGTCTGTTCTTGGAATGCGTAAAGAATGCCATCGATGAGTTGTTCTTCTAACCTAGAGTCCACGTCAGCAGCTCCCAAGTTACCCATTATCTTTTCAATAGTTTCCATAACCATCTTTCTGTACTGCTCATTTTCGTCCTTGAGGTCATCTACCACTCTGTTTATTATCTCCGATGCTCCAACTTTGTTTGCAATCTCCACCGTCGTGTCGACCAACTGTAAAAATAATTAAGGTCAGAGTAAATTTGGGTATAATTTTCAACGTTGATTGTCGATGCGAATTTTCAACAAACCTGTCTGTAATTTCTGCGATCCAAAGCCATACGGTGATTCCAAAAGTGTTTGAAGAAGTGCGGGAGGATTTCATCCTTTATGTACTGAGCTTCGACACCGTCCGTGCCGCAGCATTGTTTGACGACCTTGAATGAAGTTGTAGGATTACAAGGTGAGTCGAAGAGCAAGAAAAACTAGAATTACCTTCAAGACGATTTTCTTCATTTCTTCATCCGGAGACTGGAACTCTCTGATCAGGATCAACATCACTTCACGAGTGTAGTAATTCGCGTACTCGGCGTCCATGAGAGGGATGAGGTAACCGATAGCTTTCAGAAAGGCCGCCAACCCCTTGCCTCTGTGGGTACGAATACCCTTCCAAAGAGGTTTCAGCACGGAGTCAAAGCTCTCGATACCGTAGGGCGTAGCTGCTTCGGCCAGGGCTGCTATGGCCAGAGCGGTGATCGTTCTGACTTTCTGTTGCTCATCGACCAGACCGTGTTCGATGATTTCAACGAGACTTTTTAAGTGAGGCAGTATGGCGCATCCCATCAGAATGGCGATTTGCTGAACGATTTTGATACCGGTGTGCCGCGCCTGCCACGATTTCTTGCTGCGACACACGGCCTTGAGGAAGGGAAGCAGAGATGGGATCCCCAGGGCTGAGGCGACGACAGCGAACGCTCTGGCCGTCGTATTTCTGACGTACTCGTCGATGTTGTCGATGTCGGGTCGCATCGTGGAGATCATCGTAGCCAATCCCGCGGCCTTCGCCAGGTTCGATATTATCTCTCTGCCCTCGACACGAGCGTAGTAATCTTCGTCGATGAGCAACGGTTCGATCACCACGAGTATCTGGAAATTGAAATTGTTGGTTTTTCTCCCAATTTTGCACTCCTCACATTGATTTTCTAAAATGCAAACTCACTTTGTGGACGTACGGTCTGACCAGGTCGTCCAGTTTGTACAGAATACGGTCGATGACCTTGACGAGGAGATGACGCTCTTGGTCTTCCAAGGTGGGTGACATGAGGAGCGGAAGGATTTGGTTGAAGAGAGGCCCTGCCCCGAACTCTCTGGCTTTATCCGTGATCTGTCTCAGCGCCGCCTTGCGCATGGGCGGAGTGCCGTTCTTTATTTTCAGTAAAAGTTTCATTATTTTTCTCTCCTTTTGCTCCTCCGGGCTCAGGGACTCCTCGTCGACGTCCACCAAGAGCTTATCGAAGTACTGGGCGTCCTCCGGTTTCATGAAGGGCAGGTTTCCCTTGGGTTGATTGTCGACAAATTTGGCGCTCTTATCTTCTTGCTGTATGAAAAATCCTTGGGGAGTACCCGCTATGGGGGTCGGAGTGGCGGTCAACTTTCTCGCAGGAGTCCGAATCGGGACGTACGCTGAAATGGGGGACAGATTATCGTATCACGCGCTGATTATAATCCCATTCATAACATCCGCTTAAAATTATTTTCAAATACCTGCGGGTGGCTGGAGTACTTTGTAGCCAGGGGGAAACATGGCGTCCAGTTCGTCGTCGGAGAGCGGTCGATTGCGCTCGTCGATTTCACGCTCCCAACGATAAGCTTGAAGTTGCTCCGGAGTCATCGACATCAGATGACCAGGTGTCGGAGTTGCTAGTCCCATCGCCTTTGGCCCGGTGGGTGTGACACCGCTGGGGGTTAGGATGGAACTTTGATGAGGTGTGGTGAGCGGCGTCGCAGGCGTTTGCGGGGTCATGGAACCAGGTGTTTGATTCGACGGTGTCTCGTCCCAACGACTGCGTCTTTTGCTGGCCGACGGCGTAGGGGTTTCCTGTATCAGGTCACCGGCGACTCTGTCGGTCCTTGGAGTTTCAGCCCATCCGCTGTTATGTCCAGGAGTTTCTGCAACGGAATCAAAGGCGTTCAACGAAACGTCGATGGAGCTGATGACCTAAACCTAATCTGTACTTACCTCTTTCGGTTTTTGGAGTTTCGTCCCAACGATTTCTTCGATTGGACGCAGCCTTGTCGTGCGAAGGAGTTTCACGCCCAGGGGTAACCGCACCTGGTGTAGCATGACCCGGAGTGGCTTCCCACATTCTCGTGCTCACTCCGGGAGTCGCCCCTGGTGTTTCGCCTCCCTTGCCGTGGCCAGGGGTCTCGTCCCACCGTATCGCTGCTGGTGTAACCTGTGGGGATGAAAATCAAATGAAAATGTCTTCGGAATTGAGCAAGATATCACAAGGGGAGGATCGATCTTACGTCGGCATTATCCCAAGAGGTCGGAGTGGCTGCTGTACCAGCGGCTTTTTTTGCTGCTGGCGTGTCGTCCGTTTGATCCCATCGGCCACGTTTTTTTGGAGCAGGTTTGGGTTCCCCGTTGGCCTTCAGGGTACCGTCTTTGGCTTTTTCTACCAATTTTTTCCTCAACTGAAATCATGAGGCAGATTTTATTTAGAGCAACTAGAGGTTGATGATTCTATTTACCTCCGTTTCCTCTCCTTTGAGAAACTGCTCGCGCATGATCTCTGTGTAAGTCCTCGATCCAACATCTGGTGTCTTACCGCCTGTAACCATGAATCAGAGGTCACGCAAAGCGTAACTGTTAGTTGATCGTCTATGAAATTTTATACTTCTAAAAACTTTTGCTGATATTTTTATGTCCTATTAAATTTTTGATGAAATCTGGTTCAATGCCCTCAGAATATCAAGTCATATTCCGAGTAAGCTACTGAATTGGCTCTCACGTTGTGATTACTGTTCCAAAACAATAATTGACAACATTATCTACAGGACACGCTGCGTCGGACTGTTCGACGATGAGAGAAAATAACAAAACTACTGGACTTCAAATTGCCACGAAACTTGCAAGAATAATAACTCGACTAATTTCGTTTTTAAGAGAGCTGCAGCAGTAGCCGACATCTGGCATACGTACGTGAATGGTTGGCGCCATAAGGAGCAGAGCCCCGCTCAAGTCTTCCACATCGTAAAATACTTTAGCCATCTAAAAATCAACTCATTCTCGTTATTAATAATATTGGCATTCAAACCACTCATTCTATTAGACTGGATAATCTTATTTACAGCCTGTAGGATATGGTGAAACTTTTTGAACTGCTATTGCAAAATTTGGCGAGCATATAACCTAATCAAAGTCACCTGGTACCATTGATACAAAACATTTCATTACGATCAAGAGTCCTAACCAAAATCCAATCATTATAAACCGTATGTAAAAAAATGATAAATGGAGAAACAAAGCTTGTCTTCTCAATTGCACTATGGAAGTTTTCAATCCTCGATGCATGAAATGAGAGCTATAGATGCAGATTTGTGAAAGGATGAAAATATTTTTGTCGTTACAAGACTAACGGTAACGCCTATTGATCTAAAAAATTAGGCAAATATTTGCTTGAACATGGCAAAAAGTCTCATCATACCATTTCATAACACAGGCAATCTTTAAAATTGACTACGACTCAATGTCGTTTAACCTTCGACATAGTATCCTCGGTAAGCAGATGATTCCAAATGTGCAGACCGTCACTAAGATTGGAAAAAAATGTTTACATTAGTATGTATTTTCAAGAAACTCACTCGCTCGTTCCATTCAAACCCTTTACAACGTTAAAACATTTTTATCGACGTAGATTATTCACTTTATCCACAAGATAGCTACAGATGAATACGATGGACCATGACGGTTGTACCTCAATTTCCAAGCCCAATGAGTTGGTTTGCATCGATCTATCACTAATCGCACGTCATGTCCGTCCGTTTATGGAAAACATGAAAATGAATAGTTTACAAACAGCTATCTCAAGATTCGCAGCTTTAGATTATACATTTAACCTCATAATCTTCTGTTACGATGTTTTGTGGCGCAACAATTATTAGTTTTTGAGGCATTTGCAAGAGTGAAATTATCAAGTTAATGAAACTAGTATCATTCGCTACTCATGTGTGGTCCAGAGTAACAACCCTGAGTGGAATATAACGCCGTTGAAGTTGATAAAAAAAAAAACCAGCGAGCAGGCATAAAATGCACAAGATCTGAACGCATTGTCCAAAACAACAGAGGAACCACTTTCAACCGATAGAAAATTGTTCTCGAACTTGAAATTCGTGAATCTTGCACATGCCTAATTTACAAATCGCATAATTTATGAAATGAAGAGAAAGAAAATAAAGCGGATGAAAACAGAAAGATGTCAAAAATTCAATGGATACTTATAAATGAAGCGACGCACACATAGGTCTTTCATCCACTCAATTATTTCTTCTACAATAGCTCCGTGTAAATGAGTGGATGAATTAGACAATTAGTTCGAAAGATCAAATCACGAACATTGGATCGCAATGTTTAACTTAGATCTAGGTAGACATAGATAAAATTTACCTGCATTGCACTTAAAAAACTGGGTACTCCTATTTAAAAAATATTACCAACCTTCAGCAAATGGATCAACACGTTCTGGGGAGATGATCATGCGTCGTCGCTTTTGCCTATACTCGTCTTCTCTGTCAGCAATCGTTGGCCGTCTCCTGTCAGCAAATGGGTCGTAATCTTTTTCACTCTGTAACGAACATTTCAATAATGCGTGAGATGAATTTCAACGATTGAAAACTCCATGGTTTCAGGATGTAGGTATTTTACCTGTGCAACATCGTTGAGCAGAGCTGCCGGAGCATTATAGCCTGGCCTTTTACTTTGACTAAATGAGTTTGGTTCGTAATCTTCATCCTAACAAAAATGGTTGTCGTTAGTGAATTTGATACATATGTCAGACGCGCTATGACCCAGAGATCCTTACCTCAACCTCGTCGTTGGCTGCGATCGATGTGACGTAGCCATCGTACTTGTTGTTGGTACCGTCGTATATATCCTGATCATAAAATCCAGTTTTACCCAAGCCTACTTGCTCTTTTTCAGTGAGGGTACTTTGTATCTCCTTCTTTTTGGACTGGATCTCTCGAATTTGCGCCTCGATGTCTGTAAGAATGAAAATATGTGGGCTGAGAATCCTCTGCATGCTCTACTCTAACACATAATTGTGATAATGGTCTGTGAATAAGCTGTGTGCATAATGACAAGCTGTGAAGTGAATCGGCATTGCCAGTTCGCGCTTGCTCGGGCTGTGCCACAATAAGCGTGTCGTTTTAACGATAATTAATAATCTACCTTCGTGCGTTCGAGGAATGGAATCCATGGTTAGCGGCTTCGAACTTCACTTCCACAAAAATTACCCCCTTTTCTGTACGCAATAATAATGTTGTTAAAGTTAAGCTTATACTATCAAGATTAAATTATGGTATACGTTGATACCACAACGACAACCTATTTGTTCAATCGTTGCAATAGATTGAACGACATAGACAATCAACCGATTAACATTTATGATTATGTGCAATTAAGATGGCGGTTGAAAATGCGTTCGGAACTGCAGAGAAGATAGACCTTTCCACAAGAAGCAGATGGTAAAAACGTCTAGCAAGGACTGTTCCCTGCAACCCAACAAAGATGTCTCTTTCAACGCTTCAAGCATCAACGCCATTACCTACCGGTTTCAATATGGGCGATCTGCTACAAACAAAGTGAAAATTGGAGCTCTGTTTGAACATTTTTTTACCCTCGCATAATGATGTACTTGTTATTTAGAAAATGAGGTTTCTAAATCTAGAGACCTGACATTAAGCGACCCTTTTTTTTCGAGGGGCATTAGCACATCTAACGTAGAGCCCATGACAAAGCCGGGATTTGGCACCTGAGTAAAGATTGATACTGCTCTGGTTGTCGGCAACAAATTCTGCTGTTGTTATTCACACCTCCCACTTATTTCGAATTCGATAACAGAAATTCGTTATCTTGTCGCTAATGGAACTACACAACAGTCGGTAGTCTGTCGTGGCTATGTTTATTAGTGTCTTTGGTCCTGTCGTCGTACTATAAAACTAGTCGTCAGGATTCATAGACATCGATCACCATGATTTTAAGTGCAATATTACTTTTATGCACCTGCACACCTACACGATATGCCTATCAACATGACAGTTACGTTGTAACAATGAACGACAATGATAGACAATGGAACAAAGACTTTTCTTTGCACAAAAGAAAATCTGACGTTGGTGAAGAGCGGTACCAGCCAACATGGGATAGTTTGGATAAACGACCGATACCAGACTGGTACGAAAATGGGAAAATTGGAATTTTCATTCACTGGGGTGTATTCAGCGTTCCTAGCTTTGGTTCTGAATGGTTTTGGAGTAACTGGAAGGGTAAGCAACTCGAAGCAAAAGTTGCAAGTTCTCCTTCAGAAATGCTATTTCATCTGTCCAGGTGAGGCTCCCGATGGAAAGTATCATGAATTCATGAAGCAGCGTTATCCTCCGGACTTTACCTATCAAGATTTTGCCCGAGATTTCACTGCTGAATTTTTCAATGCCACCGAGTGGAGTGAACTATTCAAGGCAGCAGGAGCTCAATATGTTGTACTAACAAGCAAACATCATGAGGGGTATACTTTGTGGCCTTCAAAATATTCCTTCAGCTGGAATTCTGTAGATGTTGGGCCTCATAAGGATCTAGTAGGTTCGTTGATTCTGTCATATACCATTCTATTATTTGCTACCGATTGAAAACATCCGTCGTAGTTCCTGTGGGAAGAAAAAAGAATAATTTATTCATAATATTACAGGAGAATTAGCACAGGCAGTCAGAAATAACACAGATCTGAAATTTGGGCTGTATCATTCCATGTACGAGTGGTTTAATCCTATGTACCTTCACGACAAGGAGAACAACTACGAAACTGATATGTTCGCAACGCAAAAAATTTTTCCCGAACTTCTTGAGCTGGTAGAACAATATCAGCCCGAAGTGGTCTGGTCAGACGGAGACTGGGATGCGTCTGACGAGTACTGGAAATCGAAGGAATTTTTAGCCTGGTTATACAACGACAGTCCTGTCAAAGATACCGTCGTAGTCAATGACAGGTGGGGATCAAACATGCCATGTCACCATGGAGGATTCTATACTTGTACAGATCGATATAACCCTGGTAACAATGGACAAGATTTCATTCTACCGTTATAATTGTTCCTGTTTAATGCACTCACCGATTATGAAACCATATATTTTCTATCAGGTGTACTCCAGCCTCACAAGTGGGAAAATTGTATGACGATCGACAAGAAATCTTGGGGTTTCCGAAGGAATGCACCTCTAGCAGACTACCTTACGTTAAAGGAGTTGGTCAAAGAATTAGTAGTGACAGTGAGCTGCGGTGGAAATCTCCTGATGAATGTTGGACCGACCAAAGACGGGATCATCTCACCTATTTATGAGGAGAGGCTGCGTGGCTTAGGTATCTGTCATGCCAAAATCTATCGTAAAAAATTATTCGATATCGCTACATTTGTACCTAAATTGAACGTTCATTCAGGAGCGTGGCTAGCCACGAATGGAGAGGCAATTTATAGCAGCAGACCTTGGACCGTACAGAACGACACGATAACTGGTGACGTCTGGTATACGCAGAGTGCAGACAAGCAGAAGGTTTACGCGACTCTTTTGTCTTGGCCTGCTAATGACTTGTTACGTCTAGGGGCAATCCAACTGCCACAAAATGCTGAAATATACTTGCTCTCGACTTCCAAACGTCTGAAGGTACCGAAAAACATGATCAATTCAAAATAAGTTATGTTGAATATAATATTTACGCTGTTCTTCTGATTTTTCTCTATTGCAGTGGGTCCAAAATGACAACTATGTCATCATACATTTACCATCAAGCGCGCAGAAGGGAGAACCCGCATGGACGATTCGATTCGAAAAAGTGAAGTAAATACCAAATATCGTACCATTATTATTAATTCTACGCGTAATACTAAGCATAGAATATTTGTACACAAGATATAGTAACATATGAATTTTTATTCACGTATGAAATGTAGTTACATACCAACATTATTATAGTACAGAATGTAATAATCAGACGACTTTCATACCTATTCACAGATGTTTCAAGACGATTTAGGCCTACAATTGACCAACTTCGTAGAGATAAGCTCCAAGTAATTTTGTCTGTGAAGCAAAAAAGGAAAAAGAAACGTGATTAGTGCCGAATCCTTTTTTGATATAAGCTCCATTTTATGAATCAGACTACTTACGCCTTCGATATAGTTATGTACGTTGAGCTTTTCATTCTGGGAATGAGCGCCGTCATCGCCGGCACCAACGGGTAGCAGAAGAACATTTTTGCCGGTCACTTCTTGGAAAGTAAGTGTTACGGGAATGGAACCACCTTCACGAGACAAATCTGGTTCGACCTTGTACACGTGCCTCGTAGCTTTGCGACCTGCCACGTAGTGGGGGTGGTCCGGGTTCTCTGTCCATGGCTTTCCACCGTGACCCATGCTCAGTTTCATCGTATTCGGACTGCCCCTTGTCGCCCAGTGTTTCTTGAGGTAAGCTTCCACCTTCTTTTCCACCTCGTCGGGTGTCATGTCCGGCACTATCCTGATGGAGAATTTGCCGATGACCTTTCGTGGTATCACAGTCTTCGCGCCTGGCTCACTGAACGCTCCCTCGATACCGTGTAGAGAGAGGCTGGGGTAGCGCCAACGGTGCATCAAAAGTTGAGTCTGGATCGGGCATTGGAAAAATTAGAAAGTCTGCAACGATCTCCCTTGAATTTTAGGGAGAAATTGATGGGGACTCGTACCTTATCCTCCTTATGGGGTAGTCGGCTGGTCCCCACGCAGCCACGGAATTCATCAACATCGAATTCGATTGTCTTGTAACTTTGGAGTTCGGAATCCGTGATTTTGGCAACATTGTCGTAGATCCCATCGATTTGGATGCGACCGTTAACGTCCACCAGAGTGTTCAGTAGGAATACGAGATCGGACATGGCTTCGTGGACGCATCCGCCGTACGTCCCACTGTGAAGATCCTTGCTCGCGCAGCCAATTTCCAGGCTGAAATAGCAGATTCCACGGAGGCCGTACGTAATGCAAGGCTTTGTGGTACCCAACCAGTAGTTGTCGGAAATACACACGTAGTCCGTACCCTTGAGGAAAGTATCTTTGCGAGCCCAGAGGAGGTCGTCGAGACCCTCGCTTCCGCTTTCTTCCATGCCTTCGAAAACGAACTGAAGAAAAAATATTATTTGAGCAATAAATACCTAGCTTCTCCAGAGCCCGGAGAGGTTTACCTTTATGTTGACCGGGATCTCCTCCCCGATGGCTTTGTAGCCTTGCAGGGAGTGGATCCAGCCAAGGACGGGCCCTTTATCATCCGTACTTCCTCTCCCGAAAAGCTTTCCATCTTTTTCGACCAGAGTGAAGGGCTCCGTGTCCCAACCGTCCTCGACCAAGGCGGGCTGTACGTCAAGGTGACCGTACAAGAGGACGGTCTTCTTCTTTGGATCGGAGCCCAGGTTTCCCAGAAGAATCGGAGGCAGTGGGATTTCTTTGCCGTCGGGAAGTGTCTGATTTCCAATGTCCACTAGTTCGGTTGTGGCACCCAATTCTACGAGCTTCTTTTCAGCCCACTGCATCATCTTCACTATTTCCCCCCTTTTGTCCGGCCATGCCGAGACAGATTTTATGGCTACCACCTCACGGAGATTTTCTATGTACTCAGATTTGTGGGCATCGATATAGCTGCGGGGTGAAGAAAAACAGGGTGTTATCAAAGATAAGTATCTCGGTGATAACATTATCAGAATACAAATTCAAAGATGCGTCTCCAGTAGACGTTGATTGTCCGAATATATAACAGGTTATCGATCTCCACGACTTTGGGAAGCTTACAACTAAGCTGTGTTATCGCTGTTCGACATCCTATCAATTTCACCACCGGATTACCATGGAAATAAACTAGCCACATATATATTTTAAATGTTTTTGCAAATCGATGAGAGAAATAAAATACCTGGCAAAGAAACAAAGTACAATCACCGCTTACTGAAACAATCAACTATTGCAAAGAACAAAAACACGGAAACAACAGTCTACTTTTCTTATATATAATTATAGACCAGACTCACCTGAACAATTTTTTCAAAGTTGGAGGTAGCGGGAGCGCCATGGTGCACTTTCACTTAGCCTTTCTGGATTACTTGGAAAAAAAATAACCAAAATATTTAGCTTTAGGTGTCCCAAGTCCAAAGGAATATAAATGAATCAAGACTCACGGTGCGAATGACAAGCAGAAGGATCCTCACGAATAAGAAATTATCTTGGACGAGTGCCTTTTATAGTATAAAAATCAGCCTTATCGCGTTCGTGAGCCCAGCAGCAGTGACAGTAGATTACAAAAATTTATCTAATCTGAGCAACCTTATTCTCTCTTGTTCTGTCAATATGACTGTTCCGGTTGATTACTTGCACTTTACTCCTGCATTTGCACACAATTCTTATGGGCGGAATGAGAATATCTAATTACTATCACGTTTTATCGTGGACGAGCGAGAAGGCTGGCGTTATTGAAAAAAAAACCAATCCTGAAAATGGAATGAACTGACGACTCGCTTGGCTGCAACTTACGAAATTTTCAACTCTTATTAGGTTATGAAGTTTGTGCCACGACCTCAGATTAATCGATTATTTTGTATTTTTTTTTTTTTCTTTTATTGCAGTTAAAAGATCGGGGAAAAATACATGGAAGTTTTAGAGAAGATTGTTATTGTGTATTTTTTTTCTACAGCTGTTCGCGGAGTTACATACCAGTGGATACCAACAATCGTATGAACTGTCATCGTTGTCATGTGACCAGTCTTTTTTTAGCGTTGGTCCAACTGACATCTGTCAACGGTCGTGTCGTTCACGAGAAGTTTACAAGGAGCGCGAATGGTATAATAGATAACCTGGCAAACCGCGTTGATAATTTTTCGCGGTTTATCTTCAACGATTGGAAATCAATCGGAATGTTAATTACATCACGTGGATACGTGCAGCACCGCAAGGAATTCGTCGCGATTGCGAAATAATTTTACTAATTTGATAACAAATCGCAGATGAGGGATGACAATATTATAATTGCGTTTTTTATGCAATTGCAGCGAACGTGATTACTCGATATATTGCGTCGTCGATATTCGGCGAAGCACTGCGATGACAAACGATCTACGAATCAGCGTGAAATTCAAAAATAACGCCGACCCAAATTACGGAGATTCCATCGCCCGCAGATTCGAAGGTGATCGCTTGCGCGGGCGTTGATGTCACCGCATATTACGGCCACGGACGTCGTTAGCCAAATCATCGCAATGATGTAATTTGCCGATGGGAGTTAATTACAGCTCAATCTTCTCGGCAATTATTTTCCTCTTCCGACCTGGATGTTGCCCGTGGAATTAGGATCCCTGTCGGTTCTTTAAACCCGAGCATAATAACGGAGTAAATTTCAGACGGCAGCTGCTCGGCGCAGACGTAAAAGCTGGTTATCGACGTTTATTTTATTTATACCGCAATAACTACAATTGGTTTTTTTAAATAACGTGTGTCGAGCGAGTGGCGTCCTCCCGCGATCAGATATCGCAGCTTACATCCCTATCTGTCTCCACCCTCGACATGTCCATTTAGCCTACGTGTCCATACATACAATATACATACTACATATGTATAACTTCGCCGTGTTTTGGCGTGTACGAATTTATCCCGTTACATTTTACTTTTCTAAGATAGTAAGGGTAGAGTTTGATTAATTTCGATAGCGATAAGTGGAGACGTCCCAATTTATCGGATCCAGATTTTTGGCAAGTGATTGATATTTTTCTAACAACGAGCGGAAGTGAAAAGTGACGAGACCGGTTTTGGTTAACCGAACTTGACACTGATCTCTGCATAAACTTGTCAACTTCGTGTTCGCTTTCGAAAAGCGCGACGTTGAAAATGAATCTGAAGGATAAATTGCAAGATGATACTCTGGATCTTAGCATGTCTGACCTCCAGGAGGTACCCGTCAAAGATATCGTGAGTACCTGATACTTGTGAGCTGCCACCGATCATCTGCCATCGACACAAAATAATCCAACATTTTTTCTCATTCAGGCTGCTGTCAGAAAAGCATCTCACCTCGATCTGTCCAACAACAGGCTGGTCTCTTTACCTGTAGGTTTGTTTGCGAGTAACGATCCGTTATCCCCAAGAGATTGGGATAGGTGTTATCTTTGAAGGGTACCCTGATAATATTACTGGTTTCAGAGAACGTTTGTGACATTGACGCACATAGTCAAGTTAGACTTGAGCAAAAACCAGTTGACGGAGCTCCCGGAAAATTTTGGAGACATGAGGCAGCTCAAGTATTTGGATCTCTACAGTAATCAGGTTACTTTGAACACGACAGTTGTCGGCATAAAATTTTGTCGTTGGATTCAAGTTTGCTTGCCTCTAATTTCTTCGAGTAAAGTTCCTTCCTGTTATTACAGATAAGCCGGTTACCGTTGAGCCTCGCCGAGCTGAAAAATTTAAAATGGTTGGACTTGAAAGGGAATCCGCTCTCGCCTGGCGTAGCTAGCGTCGCTGGGCTGTGCAGCAACTCCAAAGAGTGCCAGGCTTGCGCTCGTAAGGTCGTAGCATATCTAACGGATGTTAAGCGTTCTATTGACGAGGAAAAACAGCGAAGGATAGAAGCAGTAGCAGCTGGTAAATACATCTTTGTAATCCTCATAGACTTCGAATCCTACCGACGATGCATTTATTTCAACTAGTTGGATCAGAAAAAGACACAGCTCCGGTTAAGAAAGATGCAAAAAAGAAGAAAAAAAAATCAGAAAACAAGGATAACAAATCTCGCGTGGACAAGGAAAATGCCGGGGGACCCAAACCGGAGCAACAAAAGACCAATGGACATACAGCCACGTCGAAACTGAAATCGAGGATGAAAAGTAGTTCCGGATCAGCCTTGGAAACAGGTATGAATTGCCCGATCGCGTTGTGTCCGAGATGACAACGAATGTTTGTTTTGTTTTCAGATGGAACCACAGCCAGATTGTGTAAGAATTTAGTCAGGTTGATATTTTGGCTGACTGCATTGAGTGCGCTGGTGGTACTAGCCTACGTAACGTTGCCATTGTTCGATAAGCAACGTTCAGATTCGATATCCGATTACCTAGAAGTGCAATCTGGCCAACCGGTAAAGTATTATCAACAGATCGGCACGAAATATTTAGAGAAACTTATCGACAGTATCATTTTGTGGAACGATGATTTACAAACAATTGCAAGAGACTTTTACACAAAATACCTCACCCCGGATTCTTCTAGAAGCGATTTATAAGTACTCGGAGCACTGAACACTAACTTTAACGTTGCCATCAACGATCAGGTACAATTATTTGTAATTTATGAAATTTATTACGTATTTGCTAATTGAATCCACCATTGTTGATAAAAACAAAAAAAAAAAAATGCAAGAAGTAAATAAATATGTCACACACGTGATCGTCACGAATGTATGATATCGGGCTGTGATTTATTCGATAACTTTATGGGACTTATGTATATACAGGCTAAAAAAATATCACTTATGTACAAAAGTATAAAAAATGCGATTTGTAGTTAGTAACACGTCACTTGTGAAAAGTCAACCTCATTTCATAAACGTGAGTAACAATTAACACATTCTCGCGGTCTGAATCAATGGCAGCCTTGATTTGTTCTCCAGATTTTACTGATTTTTTGCGTTCAGTGACCTAACTGCTATGCAATCATCGTACATTTCATTGTCATTGGACTCGAGCTGATTCGATTGGAAAGTTAGGAGGTTTGCTGGCTTCCGTTTTTTTTCCATATTAAATTTATGCGGTATGGTTATTCCTGGGCAAGATTTTTCCAGCGATGTCTTAGAAAACTTATGAATTTTATCAATCGAACTTCTTTCCAATGAAGCAAAGAGAGGGCGTCGAACAGTTTTTGGCGGGCTGACGGCTGGTTTCTGTTTCGCTTTTTCGTTGAACCGTTTTTTCTGCTTGACGATCTCAACGTCGTCGTATAACCTGTTATTGTCACTGTCTTCCGACTCTGCTTTGGTTTGGGCGTTCGCGTCACCTCTCGGTATTTGATAATGTTCCAAGTTATCTTCCAGCTCGTTTGCGTCCCCAGATTGATTTTGATAGATTTCAGAATCGGTGGATGTTTGTAACTTATTCTTCGCTGGCAGAGTCTTCTCGCTCGACAATGGCCCACACTTTTTCTCAGGAGGGAATGGCGATACTTTACCTTTAGTTTGCTTTGCAGATTCATCATTATCGGAGCGAATCATTCTGTTATTAATGTCATCGTAGAACTGTTCTTCCTGATCATCCTGAAGACTCTGCAGTGGATGATTTCGATCGGAGACCAGCCTCGGGGGTGGTGGGCTGTTGTAATCCGATTGATCGAGGGACACTTGGTCGACGTGACTCGTCTCAGATTGAGGGAGACATTTGGAACTAGTAGTTGCTGTATCTTGTGGTTTGGGGGGTCCAGCTGTCTGTATTTTTTTTATATCTCCTTTCTGCGGCGATTCGTTCTTCTTCCACCATTTGGTCATGTAAGTTAACGGTGATATTCTCGCAGATACCTTACCAGGCTCTTCGACTGGCTTTTTTTCCTTTTTATTTTTAGGTGTTTCCAGCAATCTGTGTTCCTTTGTATCGATAACCTTAGCCTCCTTTGTTGCGCTTCCTATATCGTCATACATTTCTTCTTCGTCGATCACTGTGACCGTGGGAGCTGTTTTCTCCAACTTTCTTTGGTTCTCTTTTGATTTCAACAGCTCTATCGCCGGTTTCAGATTTTCTATATCATCATAGAGATTCATCTCGTCGGAATCGACAGAAATCACTAGATCAAGGTTCTCCGCTACATCGATATCCTGAGGTTCGTCGATCGAATTATAAATTAATTCTTCATCCTCAGTCTGTGGTGGTGGATGATAAGATTTTTGAGCGGTAGGAGGACTGGGTAAGCCTCTGTTTATTTGCGCTGTCACCAGAGGCTGGTTTTTTCCAGATGGGATATTCTCTGCTGCTTTGTGCACCGCTAGATTCATCCTGCCGCTCTCTTGAAGGTTGGGAGATCTCGATTTTGGCAGGAGTCTCGGATATTCTCCCACATTTTCGGTGCCACTATTACCGGGAAAAAGATGTTTGGAATTGACGGGACGATTTGGAACATCAGGATTCACAATGTCTTCGTACTCCACATTGGGGATAAACTCCTCCAAAATGGGCTCTTCTGCTGTCGAACGCTTAGCTGGCTTAGGAAGTTTGGTAAGATCGTCGACATTTTTTGCTTCTGCCGTAGTATCGCATCGACGAATCGCCTCTATCCACTCCTGCATCTCTGTCTGGTAATTGCATATGAACTGCAACAAAGGAAGCATCACTCAACGATTCTGTCATACCCCTGCCTCGTTTTCGCATCTCAGTTTACCTGGTAAGTTTTCTGGTCCGAGCAGCACAGTTCAAAAGTTGGATCGGCTTTTTTCTTGCCACGTGCAACAACCACTACGGGTTCGCAGGTGCATCCTCTGATCGAAATAACCAGCATAGGCCTACGAGACATCTTGTAGAGCAAGAGATGAGAACCCACCAGAGCTGCAAGAAAAATTGAATACATGATCGAACATCCGTCTTACGATAAAGTTCTGCACACTCCAACTCTCCCAAGTTCCTCGCGACACTTACCTGCCCACAGTGAGGGGGTACTGTCGTAGAATAATCCTTTTTCTATTCTATTGAGTGGCCCAAATTTGTGAGCCTTGGTTTCGGCCTGCATTCTGCTCATGTTCCAGTATATCCCAAGCAATGGTTCTTCGTTATCCTGTTTTTTGACAGTTTCATTCTGAACGGTAGAAATATTCTTTACGCCAGAATCTTTGGGCTGCGTCGATTGTTTGGGAGGATCCTTCGTAGGCACTGATTGAGACCAAGGCTTGGGTCCGAGCAGAGATTTCTGCTTGTTGATATCAGACGCTGGTTGGTATCGATACAGAAAGCTGGGGGTCGACGGAGGCACATAGTCGTTGGAAATATTGTCTTCTGTATGGTCTTTGTTTGTTTTTCCAAGCTGCATATTGATGTAGGTATCCGCTGACGGCAACGCTGCTCTTATCCGATAGAGAAGAGTTTCTCTGGCGAGTTCCAATTCGGTGGGAAGTCGAACGACTCCAAGGTTTGACAGAAACTTGATGAGGTCTGAAATTTGAATACCACGAATTTACAGTCCGGTTCGTAAGGTGCTGCTTTCGGTGGAGATCTCTGCTACCATATTTGCCGCAAAGCGCGCATATTCGTAAAGAGATTTTTTCAACTTTTCACAACCATCGTGTGAAAAATGGCCCCGAATCTCGGCGATTCCGAATTTCAAAGGAGATTATACGAACGCGGGAATATAGAGCGTGCATAAACAATGTTGAGGATATCATTCATAAATTAATGTACCACAATAAGACGTGAAAGGACGACGTAACGAAGCAGAGTTCTCCATATTGCGTATTGAAAACCGGAATACGAGGCTGAGCGTGATAATTCATCTGCGAAACTTATCATTGCATTGTTCGCAGAACCCGAACCGGAAGATTGACAATTGATAAAAATAATCAAGTAAAAAATACAGCGAAATTACCGCAACGAACTCGTGAATCCCCATGGGTGTGGTTTTCAAGAGGAGTAATAATTTACCGCATCTATATTAAACTAAATACTACAAAATCCGACCCCGAAATATATCCTTAATCGCAAAGGTCTGCAGAGATATAGGGGGCTCCGATTTTACGCTTTAAATACAACATTCCCGCGTCGAAAGAAAGATGAAGCGTTAACGGATTTCGAATAATTGACACTCACCTTGAAACAGTTGAGAATCGTATTCCATTTTGACGAATATATTAACTCCGCCGTTTGTTTTATCGGTAACACAGAAACGAAATCGCGCTAAAAATGTGCGATTTTAGAATCGGTTTACCGCCGAACGAAATAATTAATTTTCTAATTCCGGTAACTCCCCTTCATCTTGGAGGAATTTCAGTCCCGACACCGAATCTTCGCCTCTTAATTTTCGGGGCGGACGAAAAAAACGTATATCCTTTCGTCCGGGACACGACTTTGTTCGACGTTCAATTAAAACAATCTTCCTCCGTTCTACCCGAGCGTCAACTCGGTGAGTTTTTTAATCGTACTCCAGATGAACGTCCGTATCGCGGTTTCCCATGTTGTGCGTAGGTATTGGTAGGATGTCAAGTAGCGATAATGACTTGTCTGTATTAGAAATTCTCCAGTTATCCGTGATAATTAATAAAAATAATAACAAATCGTCGTAACGGCCGGTGCTCGCACTTCCCGTTTATCTATCTCCGCGATTAATTTGTCAGTCTATTTTTTCTCTATTCCATATTTATTTTTCACCTGGAAAAAAAACTCGGCGAAGCGAAACGCACATTGTTCCAACGCGGTCTGAGACAATCGGCCTGCACCATTCGTCGCGTCGTTTATTATTCGAATAACTTACATAAGAACTAACGCAATGGTAACGGAGGCCAAGGAATTTCTTCATCCGTTACCGTCACAAAACCGTCTACGAAACAAACAAACTCTCAGGCAATTAACGATCACCATCGTCGTCACCGATCACAACCGAGTCACCCGAGTGTAGTGTAATTAACAACGTGATATCGTTTTGTTTTTCTCGAAAAAAAAAAAGAAAAGAAAAGAAAAGCAAACGGACGATCGCTGCAGAGGCCGAATTTTACGAGGCGTTGTCCCGCGGTTGCAGCAGAGAACGGAGGACGAATAAATTCCTCGAACCAATCGCGTTGAATAAAGTCGGACGTTTGGTCGTTACCCGGTATGCAACTAGTGTTTAATAACTTCCCACGTACGATGCTAAATTTTATTGGCCCTTTAATACCATTACTGACATACATATCACGTCTAACGAGTCAAGACGACATCTTTCTCCGTGCGACGCCGCCCACCGCACGCCTTTAAAAATTCAATCGCTTTTCTCAGTTTCCGTTTTTCATTTTTGCTCATCCAACAATTTTCTATTCTTCGTTCCATCGACGATCGACTCGTTCGTTTATTCCCGCAGGCGAGTACCGGTCGATTATCACATAATATATGACTAATATATCGTTCCTTTTTTTTTTTTTTCTTAAAAAAATTAAAATCAATCAAATTTCATTAACTCTTGCGACAGTTTAACACCAGACGTTACACCGAACCGTCATGCCGATGGTATTGTTATTATTATTATTATAAAGTCCTGAGAAAAATAAGGCCCGAACAAATATTATCTGGACGTGGAAAAATATTCAAACAAATATCAATCACGTTGAACGCCACGCACAATTCGAACCGCACCAGCACTTTTTGTTTTTTTTTTAATCTTATTTTTTTATTTTCTTTCTCTCCTCCGATCGCGAACCGTGACAATTTAACGACGGGGCTCTGCCTCTACGGTTGATGGTGATAAAAGAAGAAAAAAAAAAAAGAAAAAAAAAAGAAAAAGCAAGGAACTTTGGCGATCTCGTTCACATCGGACTGAATGGAACCTCGTGCCGGTAGTTGGTCGAAATTCAATGGGCTTGGACTTTGTGGTCGTGGACGTGCCTCGATAATAAAGTGAATTATAAGCACGTGCGACGTCGCCGGTGACTCCCGCAGAGGTTCTTATAATATTCGTGAAAGAAACGACCAAGTGTCCAGGAGTCAGGGGACTCCTCCTGACTCACTTAATTTTTTCTCCCTCTCCCTCTCTCTCTCTCTCTCTCTCTCTCTACTTCTGTATTTTCACAGCGCTCTGAGTTTACTCTATTTTAGGAGGATCTGTATCGACTAGCCGAAAATCGTACGCGCTTGGGCGCCCGTACGGAGAAATTTTGTGAAAAGAAAGAGAGAAAATCGAAAATTCAGGAGACTCGGGTCAAGGCGCACGATGATTGTCCTTGAATTTGGCGAATTGAATTACCGAGCGAATGAATTCATGAGCTGACGTATCAGCGTGAAACGATGCTTTTTATAGACGTGTACACACCGTGGTAATTGTACTCCTGATACAGCGTCCGAATCGATCAACGTTTTTCATTTTCTACCACCGGTGGCGGCCTGGGCATTCTCATATACACCTTGAATGCGTCGTAGATGAACCATTGGAGGGCGGTGAGCGTACCGATCATCACAATTCTTGGCCCCAGGCCACTCCAGAGTCCGGTGAAACCGATTTCTCTGGCAATCTTGACTCCCGTCGAACCCTTCTGCTGGTTCAATTTACTCACAACCGTATCGGCAGGGTGACTGACGACTGCACAAAATACACCAGCGATGTAACCGGCCCCAAATGTAACGAGAAGCTGCTCTCCCTTCGTACAACGATGACGTGGCTTTGGCACTACGTAACGATAGAGCATCTCCAGAGTCTTTTCAAAACAAGTGAATTTCATCATGGTGTAGGGTACTTGTCGTAACCAAAGTGGCACGAGGCCTTTGTAGAAGACGGTCCAGCCACCCTCGCGCTTCATTATTTCCATGGCCAAAGTTATTGAGGTTGTAAACCCCGGAGAGGTTTGCATCCGCACCTGCACATTCAATTCGATCAATGACGAGTGATCCTTGCTTCGTTGTCACCCACATATGCTTCGATCGTTATTACTCTGAGCTAGAACCTTGACGGCTTCCATCGGGGCCAGACCTATGTCAGCAAAAAATTCAGCGGAGGCTGAACTCGTCAGGTACAGCCATGTTCGGTAATCGATGGCTACTTGATCTCCGAGTAATTTGGCGTAATTGACCTTGAAGAATTCGTACAATCCAAATTTGAACAAGCCTTGAGTGGAATAACCCAGTAGAGTCGGTAGCCATCCTCTGGATAACCCGAGGATTCCTTCCTCCGATACAGTCAACTTGAAACCGGTCCCCAAATTTTTGTACTTTGCGGGGTCAACCTGGTCGGCAAAAATTGATAAAATTACAAGGAACCAAGAAAGGATTCGTCCATAAAGGTTTGTTGGAAAATGATTCTCGCCTGCATACGACACTTTATCAAGTCCAGAGGCGTTATCAGCGCGTGAGTCGTGCCGCAGGAAACGATCCCACCTAGCCCACAAAGTAAAAAATATTTCGTGCTCCCAAAAGCGCAACTCTCTTCACCATCTCCGGCTCCGGATGTCGAATCAGCTTTAACGACAAATTTATCTCGTAACCATTCGCTAATCAACGACATGTTCACATCCGACATCCGTCATCCTGACATTTGCCGCTGAAAAAAACAAAAGATCACGACATTCGACTATCGATCGAATATCGTCCCGTCGATATATCGATAGAAAATCAACTTTCGATTCGCAACGGTTTCGCCGGCAGCAATCATGTGACTCGTCGGATAACTTTTTCAAAATTCTCGTCTTATTTTTGCAGACAGAAATTTCGCCATTACCGGACAACCATGGAATAAGTGAAGCCGCGAGCGTGCTCCACGTTCCCAAACTTTATTCACAAAAATAAATCGAAGCAATGGTCATCAACGGACAACAGGCTGCCGCCTGTTACGGCGGGCTTGGGACCTACGTCTTCAAGGGAGAAAATCGGGTCAACGATTTGGAATGCCACGCAAACGGGCTCAGGGAAAGACTCGACAGGCTGGAAGCGATGCTTCCGAACGCGCTGATCGAAGCAAACGGCGCCATCCAGAGGGGAGAACGACCTCCGGATTATTTGCAACTCTCGAGGGCCGAGGAAGCCGGAAGTCGAGGTAATTCAATTTTTCGCCCAATTTTCGATACGTTTGACGCATGTTTTTTTTCTCTCCGCTCGTCGCGGTCCCCAGATGTGCAGAGTTGCGATTGCGGGGAGGCACGAGTCCTCGAGGACGAGCCCCCGGTTTGCATGCTGCGGGTTTTGGCGCGTAAGGAGAAACGTCTTCGTAAGAAAATCTACGAGATGGAGGTGAAGGAGGAGCGTTACAAGAAGGCCTTGGCCGAGGCCGGCCGGATATTCAGCGCCGGCGAGACGGACGGTCCGGATGACGCGGAAATTCCGTGCGCCGAAAACTCGAGTCTCGACGAATTTTGCAAAAAATGTTGCGGCTACAACGAAAGAGTGGCGAAACTGAATCTCCCTGAGGATCCCGAGGCCTGGAAAACCCTTGCCGGACAGTTCAAGGCCGCCTACAAGAAAGCCGAGGTGAAGGAGGAGGGTTGCTTGTCACCATTTTTTTTTTTGCCGATTCTGGGATCGAGATTTTCAATATTTTTTACAGAAGGAGGGACTTCCTCCGGGCGTGAGGGAGCCCGTTCGGATAACGGCTGAAAAAATACAGGCCATGAGCAATTTCAGCCCCGAATCTTGTCCCTGCGGTCAGCCGGTGAAGGTGAATACAAGATGGCGGCGACGCGTCTGATATAAAAATCGTCCGTTATATCGATTCTTTTACCGAAATTTCTCGTCTTCACCGCAGTGCAACAGTTGCGTGATTTGCTCCTGCGCGGAATGGGAGCGCGATTTGGAATTGGGAGGCGGGGACGAGCCGCCCGAAGACAGTTCTTCCGACGGCCGGGAATCTCGAAAAGTAGTCGGAAAATCGGGATCCGGGGGTCGAGAGGGGTGCCGATGCGGCTGCAACGAGACGTCGTCCGAATCCGATTGCCCCTGCGGTTGCCCGTGAGCGAATCGGACGCCCGAAATAAGACAATGCGTTTCCAAAGCAACTTAAAATTCCAGTTCCAGCGCGACGGCGAGTTCGGAACGCTCGTCGACCGTCACGGACACCACGCTACCGTCGTTCGAGAGCGACGAGTCCGGCGGCAGCAACGACCTTGAGAAGGGCGGGGAAGATACCACCCCGGACATTCCCCGCGTCGTCGAACACCCGGAGACGACGTCCGCCGCGAACGAGGGGGCGGAAAAAACGTGCGCGGTCTGTCCGTGCGTCTGCACGACGTGCGGCACCGCGACGGAAAACGGAGGACGGGACCCAGAGGCCGCTGACGATGGAGATTTGGACAACGTCCCCGACGTCGCGGAATGCTCTTGTCCGGATTTGTCGGAAGTGCCGCCGGAGATACGAAAGGTAAACGATACTTGTCTCGGAATTTGCGAGCGGGTGACTAGCGGGGTGAACGTTGAAGATTTATTTTTAACGAACGCCCAAAAAAATCCTTCCTTCTGACGAAAAACTTTGTAAGCGAAAAATTTTGCTTGTTGATTTTATGAATTTGAGTTCATTTTTCGATAAAATTAGAGTTTTTTTTTTTTTCAAATATTTGTCACATTATAGTCAAAGATGACCTTAACCAACTTGGCGCTGAATATTAATATTTTTTTTTCAATGAGGACAAATCAATATTTGCTGAGATATTTGATAAATAAATTTTGATTTTTTAATCACGAATAACTAATTACCGATTAATTATTCAAGTGGAGCAATTGCGTATGCCGAAGGAGCATTCCAGGAGCAATTTTTTGAGTTATAACTTTTGAAAAAATAATATTAATATTCGGCACCAACTTGGTTGTGGTTCGTTTTTCGTTAAAATTCTAGTTTTTTTCCAAATATTTGTCAAATTATAGTCAAAGATGTGAAGAGCACACAGTCGTGACAAATTAAATAGATTTGTCGAAGCGTTGATAATATAGAAAAACATCAATATAGATCAATCGTAGCTAACTTACCGATGGAGGTTTCTATTCGGAAATCATTAAATTGAAAATAATTGCCCCGCATGTCAAAATAAGAAGAAGATATTTAAAATTCAAGATATTTTGAGAGAATTGTTCATATTTTTGAAAAAAGAAAGTTTTTCGTGTCAAAATAACCGACATAATGGAGTTCACAAGTTTATCAATAAGATTATCTCGATTGACATGAACTTCAACTAATTGTAAAACCGAAAGAAGAAAACTTTCTTTAGAGAATTTAATTTCCTACAAGCCTGTTTTCATGATTTTTTTCCCCAAATTTAAATACCGCGACAAATTAAAAAAAAAAAAACTATAACGAACTTTAATTGACCGTGGGCACGTGTTTTTTTTTTTTTTTTTTTTTTTGTTCAACAATATGATCAAAAGGCAACTTTGTCCCCTTAGTTTATTTTGGGCGGCGGAAAAACTTTAATTCTTAACGACCTGCACCCTATAGCTACTATTTTCAATCAACGGGTGCGATATCCCCCGGAATTCCGTCGCGTGTCCTCAACTCTCATCCTCCCTCTCTCTACTCACCTCCGAACATAACGTCACGTGGACGAAATTCCCGGCGCAGCGCGTCACGCGATACCGCGACATATTCGCTATCCTGATAAAATCAAAGCCAATCGCGCTCCAAAAGATCAACGATCTCAAAAAACCCGCTTTTCCGCCTTTCAGGTCTGCCGGATCGAGCGTCTCCGCGAGGGCGTCGAGGGTCTGAAGAACCGCAACCACTTCCTTCGGGAGCTCCTGAAGAGCCGCGGTTGCAGTCCGAGCCTCGTCGACGATTCCCGGCTGTCCTCCGAGTCGCGCGACGAGGGCGTCCGCGTCCAGGGAACCGCCAGCGGCCTCCTGTGCACCGTGGCACTTCTGCAGAGCAAATGTCGCACGAAGGACGATATGATCCTGGCGCTGGCGGACGAGCTGAGGAAGGACGCCACGCCCGAGCGGACCGAGCGTATCCTGGAGCGGCTGGCCTGGCCGTCGCCCGCGGCGCGCGGCGTCAGCGACTTCGACCGCTCCGAGCTGTGGAATTACCTCAGAAAATCGTCGAACGGCGTTGCGCCAGTGAGTGGGAAAAAAAGCGGGCGCAAAGACCTATTTATCGGGCTGCTCGTGCTCCTCGTGATCGCGGGCTCCCGGATCCTCCGCTCGTTCCCCCTGTTCCGCCCGCTCCCCGAGCTCCCGAAACTCCTGAAATACTGGACGGAGGAGATACCGCGGAACGTCGACTGTCTGTCCAAGTTGTCGCGCGTTGTCCTGCGGAGGTCCTTCGTTCTTCCGGCGCTCCGTTTCCTCGCCCCCGTTTCCCTCCCCTTCGAGAACGCGCTCGCGCTTTTCCGTACCGTTCCGGGGGCCGAGGCGGCCATCTTGTTACCGAAAGCCGCCGCCTCGCGCCTCCACGCCACCTGCCGCGACCTAGCCGCGCTGGCGCTGACTCTGAGCGATTTCAGGGCGCGTATTTGCCGAAAACTCGGCCGCCTCCTCGAGCACCTCAACCTCCTCGGGAGGCTCCTGACCCTCGAGGGGACCCCCTGCCCCCCCGGGCTGACCTCCTCGCTCCTCGGCTTCGCCAAGGTCATCGTCTCGCACCTCCTGTGCCTGCGGACGCTCGCCCTGGTATTCCCCGAGGGGCGCGAGGGGGGCGCGTTCGCCCTGGTCTTCTACCTCCTCTCCTGCCTCCTCGGGGCGCCTGTCCTACTCCAGGTCCTTCTGGAGCGCGTTTTCCAAATTTTTGTAGACTCCCCCGCGCGCTCGAGGCTCCAATCGCGCGTTACCGGACTCCTTGCCCTCCTCTCCTCGACGGTGGAGGGCTGCTGCTCCTCCGCGGCGGGTCCTTCCGGCCCGAGATCCGGTCCTCCGGATCGCGGAACGTCCTGTGATCCGATTTAGGGATAGCGAAATTGTCGAAAAACGCCCCGTCGTCCTCGTCCGACTGATACTCGTCTCTGGGCAGGGCTCCGATGACCCCGAAAAGGACGAATCCGGCCGCCCCCACGACGCGTGTCCTTGTCCGAGGACCCCCAGGATTCCGGATCCTCCGAGGGAGTTTAAGGTGCGGAGGCGCGTCTCGGGCGACGGTTTGATCCTCTCGTGGCTTCCTCCGCTGGAGGGACCAGTTTCCGGCTACGAGGTAACCGATAAAAAGAAAAAGGCAAAAATAAAAACGATCGAAGACTCGAACGAATCGTCGCTTCCGTCCCCGCAGGTCCTGGCGGAAGGCGAAACGGTCGCCAGGATTCGAAGGCCGATGCGAACGGAAACCTTCGTCGGGGGTCTCGACCTGGGGCGGCTGGTTCTACTCGAGGTGCGGACCGTCGCTCGAAACGGACTGCGCTCGAAAACTGCCGAAAAACTTTTCAACCCCGCGCGCTTCGGGGTTTGATTTATATCCTGATGATGTGTATATGAAGCGAAACTGCGGAGTCCTTATCGCCACCGGAACTGCCCGAAATATGTGTAAAAACGTTGAACGTGCTCACGCTGTCGTTGAATAAATTCGAAAGAAGCGAAATTTGAGAATTTTGGTTTTTTTATGTTTTTTTTTTTTGCTCTGTTTACTGCGTTATTTTTCACAATGGCGGACATTGGAGTGAAGCGAACGCGCTCACGCTGTCGTTGATTAAATTCGAAAGGTGCGAAAGGATTCTGGTTTTTTAATGTTGTTTTTTTTTTCTTTTGGGTGTCTGGATTGTTCTTTAAAATGGCGGACATTGGAGTAAAGCGAACGCGCTCGCGCTGTCGTCAAATAAATTGGAAAGGAGCGAAAGGATTTTGGTTTTTTTTTTTTTTTTTTCTCTCTGTCCGCAGGATTGTTTTTTCAAAATGGCGGACACATCGGAGTACAGCGTTACGTCGTTACGTCGTCGTCACATCGCGTAACGTACGCTCTGAAAGAAAATCCTGTGCGCTTTCTCCCACCCGGTATAGCCGCATCCTATGATTTTTGAATAATTTCCCACCGGATATTCGTCATCCTCGTTTCCCGGGTACTTCGATCTGCTCCGTTTCACGCTCGATTTCGTTGGGACCAGGAGACGCTCCACGATTTCTCTCTGACGCTGTTCGGAGTCCATTCGTTTGCGGACATTATTACCGACCACCGTCGAATCGCTCGACGAATAACATTTCCTCGAACAGACCAGACGACGCTCGGAATCAGCCTGCGGAAACATAAGAGGGAAAGTTTTTGGACGGTGTGGCGGAAGGACAGTCTACGGGAATGGGCCGCCATCTTTGATGCGCCGTGATACGTATGAGGTGATCGATTATTTATCGAGCAGTCGCATGATCGGTGTACGTATAATTTATTCGCGATTTTACAAGTTTTCTTCAGTTTTTTCTTTTTTTTTTTTTTTTACTCCTGCAAACGCCGAACCGTCGTCTGCGAACTTTCTCCCCGGAGGATTATTTACAACATACAGGGGGTGGATTATCGGCGCCCTGGACCTCGGGGAACCTGTATTTCGGGAACGAGGAATTTTCGGGGTTCGAATGAAACATTTTTTGAACGCATTATGAATTTTTGTGTCCATGATGATTTAACGTAATAAATAGGATATCAGTTATCGTCCACTTCCCTGATATCCTGTTTATTAATTTTTTCACGCAATTCAAAGCGGACATATCCCGACCCTCGACGGCCCAGAAATCGGCCAAAGAAATGACCCTACATACGTCCCTCCGCTAGAAAATCTAGTTCTAAAAGGGTAAAAAAATAATCCAAACGAAATGCAGCAAACCCGGCAAAAACAACAAAAAAAAAACGATAAAAAAATAAAAAAGGAAGGACAACACAGCGAGAGAACCGCGACGCTCGGGTCAGGCGCTGAAAACGGCGCCGGTGGCTCTCATGTAAGAAATTTCTTCGACGTGAAGCGAGTAGAAAACTTTTCTGGTTTTAGGGTCGGTTCTGGTGGCGCGAAATCCGGAGGGTTTCCGAATTTCCGGAAGAGATCTGAGCAGGTAGGGGGCCAGCTCGTCCCACCAGCGTCGAGCGTCGCGACGCCGGGCGTCACGTACCTGTTCCAAGGTCATCCTCTCCTCGAGGGCCACCCGGTGGCTGTGCCGGGGGCAGGACCTGTTCTGCCTGTAATTCCGCACCATCGAAGAGAAGGTCGGCGCCGCTATCCGCTCCATCTGGATCTGGAGCCGAACGAGAAACGCTCGTTAAAAATTCGGGGACCCCGCCTGAGGCAGCAATAATACCACAGAATAGAGACTAGGAGAACCAGGAGCGACAATAACGGCGGATCCTTTGACGTTTCGGTTGCCATTTTTCGTGGCCTTGAAAACGGCGGTCGCCATGTTTTGAAAAGGTATTTTCTGGCGCGTCTTTTGAAACATCAATTGATGCACGTTTTCGGTGGCCTCCGGAAATTGAACGAACCTGACGATAACGATGTGGTAATCGCAGAGATTATATTCCGCGGTAATGACAAACAATATAAAGTACGCCGGGATCATTGGCGGAAATAAAATGATAATCGGTTACCTACGTGACGAAATAGACGTACTTCTCGCGCCAACAAAGTGAGCATGGCGTCGTTTGGCGGCCATCTTGTACCGATGTACATGCTCAAAACATGGCCGCCGCTCGCTCAAAGTCACGAAAACTGACAGCAGCAATAGGGTGGGTTGAAAAAAAAAAAAATTTTCATTTTCTTAGCATGGGGGCAGTATTTGTACCTTATAAAAAAAGAAAAATTTTCAAATGTGGAAAAAATTTTGTACTCGATATTTTTAGGTAGCCCACTCGTTTTTTGAACAAATAATTAATCAAGTGGGATATTTCCAGCGAAAAAATTTTTTTTTTTTGGCCAAAAATCATAGAAAACATCTAAAAATTGTCGATTGTGATCGTTTTTTACTCAACTTCAATTTTTTTTCTTATCATTTTTGTAATTTTAATATAAAATAAAAAAATGACATCCTCTTTTTTTGACTTAAAATTGAAGTTGAGTAAAAAAACAATCACAATCGACAGTTTTTAGATGTTTCCTGTGATTTTTCACGAGAAAAAAAAATTTTATTACTGGAAGTAACTTGATTAATTATTTATTCAAAAAACGAGTGGGCTACCTCAAAATATCGAGTAAAAAAGTTTCTTCCACATTTGAAAAATTTTCTTTTTTTTTTTTATAAGGTACAAATTCTGCCCCCATGTTAAGAAAATAAAAAAAAAAAACATTTCTCTTTCAATCCACCCTATTAAGCAGCAATATAGAGTATCGTTCTGGTTCTGGTTTCACTCACCGGTCCCTTATTCCGTGACAACAATACCTTGTTCTTTTTGCAGCCCTTCCGGCTCTGCTGAGAGCCCTGCCGTACCGGCGCCGCCTGCTGTTCCTCCCTCGGTTGGGCGGGCTGCTTGTTCGGGTCCCCGAAGAGTCCTTTGGCCTCCGCTACTTTGATCATGAACAGTGAATTGAACTGCATCATCTCCTTCCTTCTGACCAGCGCCAGGTAGCAGCCTCCGTCCGCCGTTTCGCCGTTCGACTTACCGCAGACCTCGTCGACGCGCCCGAACTCGAACAGATCGCTGTCCGGCACCTGGGGGACGCGGAACGGGGGAAGGGGGTCAGAAAAAGGGCAAAAAGGACTCGCGCCGCGTTCACCTTCTCCTCCACGGAGGGCGAGACCGAGGCCTCGTCCTCGTCGTCGTAGGCCGACCTCCTCTCCTCCGCCCTGGGGACCTCCAGGCTGGACTGCTGCCCCCGTTTACCGGATTTCGAGGACCTCGCGCTCCTGCTCCCCGCGGCGTCCTTCGCCGGCTGTCTCCTCTTTGGCTGAAGGACGAAAAGGTCGTACCGATTAACCGCAGAGTCACCCCGGGGGCCCGAAGATTCAAGAAGAGGGGCGACGCGTCGCCGGGACAAAACGGACTCACGGAATGTTCGCGTACGTATTTCTCGACCGCCATTTTGTTTGCGTAACGCGTCACCTGCTCCACCATTTCGCTGGTTTCGGCGGGCAGCACGCTGTGCACCTCGTAGACGAGCATCTGAACGTTCGGCCTGGTCAGGGCGTGTCTGAGGGTGTCCAGCTGCTCGGCGAGGAGGACCTGCGGCTGTCTGACGGCCCCGTCGACGTCGGTAAGGGTCTCCAAGAGCGGCGTGTCCCCGCCCCGGGCGACCGCCAGGTCGACGGCGTCCCTGACCCCCGTGTAGCTGCAGGGCGGCGTCGCGAGGACGATCGTCGCCCTTTCAAGTTCCGCGGAAGGAGGCGGCGACGTGTACCTGCGGTGGAGATCGAACGGCGGTCAATTTGGAACGCAAAACTCATGAGTTATGACTAGGGTAGTTGGGCGGAACGCGAGGAGAAAGAGGCAAGACGGAGTACACGTTTTCCGTCCTATTTTTACCCCTCTGGAGACATTGTAAATAATGGACCCACAATTCTGGGAGTCGAGACGTTTTTCGAGGAAATCTCCTCCTCTTGTTTATTCCTTTTGAAAATTTCCAAAATCTTCATCAGTTTTTGAGATATATTTGCAAGGAAACCAAACCCCCTTCCTTTTTTGAACTCGTAATTGTTTATAACTTTTGCAATTTTCCCAAGCGGACTTTGATCTTTTTTTCAATAATCATCCACGTGTTGTTTCGAATCGAACGACGCCTCGTTCATATTTTTCCAAGACTGCTAAAAAATGCTAACCCAAAAAAGAAAACCTGCTGAAAATTTCGATTATATAGTACCTGACCTACTTCTCCTCGCGTTCCGTCCAACTACTTCAGTTATGACTGAGGTTTGTGACATACGTCGTCGCTATCTACAGGGCGTCCCCAAAGTCCAAGGCAGGGACAGACAAATATTGGCTCGGATCAAAATATTTTTGGAAAAGATAAAGGTCATTTCTGACGTTATTTTTAACGAGGAATTCAACGGAAGTAATCGTAACGGTACGATTTTGACCTTGAAAATGATCTTCAAGGTCGTTATCAAGGTCAAGACGGTTTTTTGGACGGAATGGCAATCGTTGTAGCGGGACATTTCGCATCGAATCAGATACTAACACCGTGAAAATTCTTTGACCTTGAAGATCGCTACGAAGCCATTCAAATTCAAACAAGGTGCGGAATGACATCTTCGGGAAACGGTAGCTTCTCAATCTCCATCATAAACGACCCAATCACGACCCTCGCGATGACCTTCAAGGTAATTTCAAGGTCAACGCATGTTGTCATTCTCTGGAAAACCTCAGTTCAGAGGTCAGACGTGGCCCCGATGATGATCCGCAACTTCTGGAAATAATTTCGTCGCGACCGCGATCGGGTGATTTTCGGGGTCAAAATCGCTACGTCCGTCGAATTCCTCGTGAAAAATAGCGTCGTAAACGACCTTCACCTTCTCGACCAAAAAATTCCAATCCATCCGATCCAATTGTAAATTCGCCCCACCCTGGACTTTGGGTGCACCCGTATACGGTGACGATGATATTTACGCTTCTGAGAAGACTCTGCACTGCTGGAGGGTGACCCCGAGATTCCTCAGGTAGTTCTCGTACTCCTTCCTCGAGTGGCCAGTCCCGAAGGCGAGGAGTCTACCGGCGTCGTCTATGTCCGCGAGAAGTCCGGCCAAGTATCCCGTGTGTCTCGGTGCTATAGCGTGCGTCAGGACTACCGGGCCGCAGAGGTGGCCCGTCCTGACGGCCTGCGCCAACGCCGCCGCCCCCGAGCACAAGGACCTCTCCTGCGGACGCGCGGCGAGAAGGATACCAAGGATGCGGAAATCGGGATGATCGCTTTTTTTCTCCGCACTCGGTGTGGGACGGGGCGTTTGTAACGGCGATCGTACGTATGTGTGTGTCTGTGTGTATGTGTCGTGTGTGTATAGAATATACGAGTGAAATGTGCGATGCGGCACAGGAAATTGCATCGCGTGATCCGGACGCCGTGTCACGCCGCGCTTGCGAGCACTCGATGATAATAATAATCGTACACATCAATCGTAACGAGGCGCGGCGTCGCCGGTTGAATTTTATGGGAATGTTGTCGTGTCGCGTTACTTAAGCCGAGACGGAGTGTGTATGATCAACAAAGGGGAAATTCTCCGACCGACTCGAATGTATGAGTAAAATATATAAATATACGTATATCTCTGTGGGAAAAACGTAAGAAAACGTTTTCTTTCAGATGTATACGCTCTTTTGGCTTTGGATGGCTTTGGAGAGGAGAATCTTGAAGCCAAAAGGGCGTGTCGTTTTTACTTTTGATCAGTATTATTAATTGTTAGATCCAAAACAAGGAAAATCAAAATTACACAAAAAATAGTAGAAAAATAATCCTCAAACTTCAAACTTTCTTACTGTATTTTCAAAAAAGAAGAATTTAACATAAGAAGCATTAAAGCTCTTTTGGCTTTAGTAAAAAGATTCTCGACACCAAAAGAGCGTATCGTTTTTATTTTGATTATTATTATCAATTATTAGATCCAAAACAATAGAAAAAAAATTACAAAAAAATAGTAGAAAAATAATCCTCAAACTGCAAACTTTCTAACTGTATTTTAAAACGAGACAAATTTAACACAAAAAGAATTAATAGCCCTTTTGGCTTCAGGAAGAAGATTTTCGAAGCCAAAAGGGCGTATCGTTAGTTTTTTTTTTTTTGATTTTTATCAATTTTTAGATCCAAAACCAGAAAAACGAAATTATAAAAATAGTAGAAAATTAATCTTCAAACTTCGAACTTCGGACTGTTTTACTGTATTTTAAAAATAGAAGAATTTATCACAAGAAGAATTAAAGCTCGACAATTTAAAATACATTGCAATTGATTTGTAGTCTATTTTTTCGGTAAAAATAATTTATTGGTCTACTTTTCACCGTATAATATTGTCGTAGTTTGCACGATCGAGCATATAATCGATTAGAATTTATTATAATGCAGGTATCATATAATCTGAATCACGCGAGGAAGAATTTTCTTTTATTTTATCTATCGAACAAATGTTTTTTCAACTAATTCGAATCGAGGAGTATTTTTACTACTATTGTGACTTTTTTTTTATCTTGTTTCGGCTTCAATATCAATTATCCATTATAATTAAAAAAAAAAAACGATACGCTTTTTTGGCTTCAAGAATATTTTTCTCAAAGCAATAAAGTGTTTTTGTTTGTTTTTTTTTTTATCCATCGAATAAATGCTTTTTCAACTAATTTGAATCGAGGAGTATTTTTACTACTTTTGTAATTGTTTCTATTCTTCTTCTGGCCTCGTAATCAAGAATAATTAAAACAAAAAAACCGATACGCCCTTTTGGCTTTCAGAATTTCTCTCTCAAAGTAATAAAGTGTTTCGGTTTTGATTTTTGTTCGTTTGCCCCACGGATTCACGTATTCCCCTCGCACCCAAGTCGACGAATAGCTGAATGTAAACAGAGTGAAGAGTCGAGCGGAGAGAGAGTTTGTTTTTGTTTGTTTTTCGGCATATCGGTAAGGCTGTTACGGTAACGCGACGTTCGAGCATCGAATATTACGAACCAAAAATATGAACTGGTGATTCCTAACTAGGGACGATTTGGCGATCGTCTCCCTCGCGGCGTCGTGGAAATTGACCACCTTGGGGCACATGGGATCGAAGGCGAAGGTTCGTTCGCCGAGTTCGTCGCTCGAGCAGCCGGAGCAGAGGGTCAGCCCCAGGCCCGTCATCGCCTCCACGAATTCCCGCTTCCCGGATATCTTCAGGGTGTTCACCCAGCCGGACGCTACGCCGCCATTTTCCCCCCAGACTACGCCCTCGGCCGTCCGGAGGTGCTGGGGAAGGAGCTCGCCTGCGTCGCCGGCAGAGTTTTGGTAAGGGATATTTTTGTTGGAAAAAAGCAAAAAAAACGAAAAAAAAAAAAAGAAAAAACGCCAAGTTTCTCGTCGTCGCCTACCCAAGTTCAGAGCGGAACCGCCTATCCTGAGCCGCGAAACGCTAGCCGCGAGCCGAGTCCTCGTCCCCATCAGCGCGTCCTCCACGTCCTTGAGGCCAGCCTCTTCGAAGGCTCGTTCGCGCGCCGCGACCTCGTTAACTTCACCTCTCCGACCGAATTTACGACCTTGCATGTCGTAGAGTAGGAGCCACACTATTCTTTCTACGTCCTTGTACTCGGGGTGGCGATACCAGAAGCCGACGTCCTCGAGGGCGTGATTTAGGATGTTCTTGTCTGTGGGAATATATAAATGTCCTGTGAAAGGCGAAAATTGCACCGACTTGTGTACAAAAAAAAAAGTGGTCTGTAAGCAGAGATCGGCAGAAGAGAAATATTCTCATTTTCTATTTTTTCATTTTTTCAATCCGTGTAATTTGTATTGAAAATTTTTCGATTTTTATTGGAACTGATATAAATACAATTTGGAAAAATTTTCATTTCGTTTCTAATCGGGAATTTATATTTTACAATTTTTTATTAATTGAAAAATGTAAAATTTCAGTTCCAATAGAAAATTGAAAAATTTTCAATATAAATTACATATATTGAAAAAATGGAAAATGAGAATTTTTTTTTTGCCGATTTCTGTTTCTAGGTACTTTCGACCGGACGTATACTTATCTTTGTGTATTTCGAGGCTCTGATAATCCAAATCTGAAGTCAGTTTTGCCCGTAAACTGCGCTCAAAATTTCGAGTGAATTGCAAAGAATTATATAAATCGACAAAAATTAGCGGTTTTGGTGAGAAAAAAAATGCATGAAACTATAGACCAAATACGATTTTTATGTATTTTGGTCCTATGAATCCAAATCTGAAGTTTTTTTCGACCGTAAGCCTTTCAAAATTCAAGTAAATTGCAAAAAAAAAACCCAGAAAATTGCGAAAAATATCAAAAAATTGCAGTTATTGTGATAAAATAAATTCTTTATGAAACTAGATTAATAGATCAATCATGATTTTTATCTAGTTCGATCCGTTGAATCTAAATATTGAGCCTATTTGGCTTTGTGTATAGCTTTAACAATTCAAATAAATAGCAAAAAATCTCTGAAAATTTCAGAAAATTAACAGTGTTGCGACGAAAATCATTTTTCGTAATTTTCAGGGTTTCTTTTTGCAATGTACTTAGATTTCAAATTGCTTATGGCTGATTAAACTTCAAATTACGTAAAAATCACATTTGGTCTATAGTTCCATGAATTTTGTTCTCCCCAAAACAGCTAATTTTTGTCAATTTTTATGGTTTTTAGCAATTTACTCAAAATTTTGAGGGTGGGACAGCGCATTGAAATACACGAAGACGAGTAGGTCCGGTGAAAAGTGAATACCACTTTTTTTTTTTTTCGTGGTCCGGCGTCACCGTCGACGTCGGGTTTTCCGGGCGCGACTCACATCTGAGTACGTCGTAAACGAGGCCGAAGACCCTCCGCATTTCCGCCTCGTCCGAATATCCGATAGCCGGTGATTTCTGTTTCTGAAGAACCTGCGCCGCCAGTATCAAGTCCCCCACCCTCCATCCCGGCTGTATGCATGCCTCGGTCATCGAGCCTTTCGAGCTCAAAATCATCTCCCAGGAACCCGCCGAATCCTCTTTTCTACCACCCTTCGGACGCAGGGGGTACCCTCCCCCAACGGGCTGCCATTCCCAGTCCTTTACGTCCTTCGGCTCCTTGTCCGCTTCGGATTCCATCCTGGTGTAAAATTAGAATTAGCTGTTAGCCCCGTACCGCGAGACGTGACGTTTTTTTCTTATCGCTACAGGTTCGGATCTTACGAAAAAAAAAGCGCGAAGAATCGAAAGAATTTCGTCGCTAGCTACCTAACCTCGTTTCAATCGAACATTTCCAGGAGTAAAATTAGCCGATTGTTTTCTAGGCTCGCGACGACTAGTTCGAGGAACACGAGGCCGCCGATCTCGAGGCGAGGGAAGGACGCGCGGCGGGATCTAGTTTCAAATATTTTCAAATTTTTTTTACCCCCCTTCCTCCGCTTCGACAAAATTCCAGGCTCGTTCGCGCAACGGGACCTGAAGTGAGCCGCGCGCGTGACGGAAATATTAAAAAAAAAAAAAATCGTTCGTCGGATTCTATAAAAAAAAAAAAAGACGAAAAATCCTCACCGCGCGTCGGCGTCTCCTTCGGCGTCTATTTCCCGCTGAAGATCAACGAGGCGGTAGTAAACCTGGCGTCGCCATTCCTCGTTGCTCGGCAGAACGAGTTCGTCGAGTTCTTTGAGATGCCGTTCCTCGTTCGGGTCCGCCGCCTGGACCCACCTGGCCAGCATCACTCGAAATATCTTCGCGTAGATCGCGAACAGGCTCATCTTCCTCGACGACATTTCCCGCCTCTCCATCGCGTCACCGGCGGCGGACGGACCGGAAGTCACCTCCGGCTCCTCGGAGTCGCCGGACGCGGAACTCTCGCCGTTGGAGTCCCGGCTGGAGGATCTCACCAGGAAACTGACCGTTGACGGGGTCATTATTTTCCCTCCCTTTTTGCCGCGCGTAAAACAGCGCGGTTCGTTTAGACTTTTCCGCGGCGGAGCCTGGGGTCTAGTCAAAGGTAGGATCGAGACTAGATGGGGTAGGCGTGAGACGTTTCGGGGACATCGCGTGTCTATCAGATATCGCTTGCAGTAGCGTCCTGCACGTGAAACATAAATAACCCGTAGCTACTCTACTTTCGCCCGCAAACTACGTCGCGTTTCACGAGGCGGGCCGGCCGCAATCCTTTCGCTTATCGTCCGCAGCCTCATCTATATTTTTCCGCGTGCCACAGAAGCGTATCTCAAACATCGACAATCGACGATCGATCGGTGATCGAAGGGCTCGCGCGTATTTTTTTGTAATAAATTTACCTGCCGAAGCTGGGAGTCGTTGCCAGATAATGGCGGCGTGTCCCCCCGGGGTTTGCGTATGAATTTTAAAATCGTGCTCGGTCGGCCCCGTTATCTCTGCAGGCGTATCTGATTTCTTGTAACCGTGCTAACCTGTACGGTCGGGCTTGCGGATTTGGGTATGTATAGCGTAGTCGGGTACTACTTTTTATGATCCGATTCCTTTATTAGAAGCTCGACCTTCCAAGTTTGAATACATATTTATATTTATGCCGTTTCAGCCACTCCGGTATCAGCGACGATCATCGCCGAGGTAAATATTATTGTGCTGCATATCGGATACGTGTGAAAAGGTGCCGGGCCGTACCATCCGGATTTCGGAGTCCACGTTTTTTGCCAGACGCGATCCGATCCAAGAGAAAAATGGAATCAGTAAGTTACGCTATTGTCGCGCTTACTTCGATTCAACGGTCTTCAGCATGAAGTAATACGACGCCGCGGTGTTGATTATCTGTTGGGTTGAAATTCTTGGCTATGTCAAACGACCTCTCTTTTCCTCCGCAAGGTCCCCGCTCGATAGGACGGTCCTGGACAGGGTTGTTTTCGAATTTGTATTTTTTAATTTCATAGATATCAAAAAATTCACTGGAAATCTGAGCTTTTGATATCAACTCTGAGACAGTCAGCATTGCCACCGAAGTTTTTATGGAAATAACATGAGATTAGAGATTGACAAATAAGAAAATTCTCGTTTTCCATTTTTCTATTTTTTCAATCCATGTAATTTATATGGACAAATTTGCAATTTTATTGGAACTGAAAAATTGAATTTGAAAATTTTTTCATTATATAAAGATACATATAAATTTTTCAAAATAAAAATTTTCCATTTTTCATTGATGGGAAAATATAAATTTTCAATTAATGAAGAATTGAAAAATATAAATTTCCAAATAAAAACGAAGTGAAAAAGTTTTCAAATTCAATTTTCCAGTTCCAATAAAATAGAAAATTTGTCAATACAAATTACATGGATTGAAAAAATAGAAAAATAGAAAATGAGAATTTTTTTCATTTGCCGATCTCTGCAGCATAACATGTTTTGTTCTTCAAAATTTTATAGGTCGTTGACGAATTTGTGAAAAATTATGGAAATACATATTTTAATAGACGATTCAACGCTCTACAAAACAAGTCTCTTATGATTTTTCGCTAAATCTATTGGTTCGAAATTTAAATTCGAGGTCAAAGTTCAATTTATATGTATAAAATTATCGTTAGAATAACTTTCGAAACAGTCGATTTAGCGAAAAATCACAAGAGAATTTATTTGCAGAGCGTTAAATTGTCTCCTAAAATATGAGCTTCCATAATTTTCTACACATTCGTCAAGGACCTATAAAATTTCAAAGAACGAAACACGTTTTTCCCATGTCATTTTCACAAGAAACTTCGTTGTCAATGCGGACTATCTCAGAGTTGATATCAAAAGCTCAGATTTTCAGTAAATTCCCTCAAATCTATTCCTAAGCGTTCAAGCCCCTGGGAGGATCTAAATTCGAAAACAACCCCATCAAGGACCTGCACCCTACCGCTCACCTTGGTGAACATCCCGAAGGATACGCTCGCGAAGTGACAGGCGGTCAGAACGAACGGACGTTTTCCGATTACCATCGCCATGTTCCTCTTCATTTTCACGTCCACAGACTCCAGGATCCAATCGCTTTCGTACGCCGCGTGGGACACCTGCTCGCTCTGCGTCGCATGGGTATAATAAGTATAGCGTGAGTTTCGATCGATTATAATTAGCGTAATTTACTTCACGTGGGTAAGAAGCAAAAGCCTGATTGGAAAACTTATAATGACATATACACCTCGTGCGTTAACAATTCTCCGCACCAACTGTACATCAAAGTCTGCACGAGCTTGCTCGTTATGTAAATTCCGTATACCATCGTCCTCGCAACGGTGAGTACTTCGATCTGCCAAGCATAATAGGATATACAAATATCCTCCTAATTCAGGGGGAGGGAGGGGGGGGGCTCCCTTCGACTCACCTGAGAGGCTTGAAAAATCAAGGCGCATATGACGAGGGCGTTCACCAAAAATTGTATGAGGATCGTGAATCCGTATACCTTTTGCATTTGGTCGACGCATCGGGTGAGAACCGAGTGCCTTTGGACGCATTTGCGAAATCCGTTTTCGAAATCCGTAGCCGACGAAAAATTCCTCATGCGAAAAGAGACGACCCTGAGTAGACCCGTTATCTGCAGAACCATCACGCAGAATAATCCGTCCAGTCCGACGATTATGCTGACGCAGGCCCAGCCGACGAAAATACTGAACAGGTAATTGGCCGAGTAAATTATCGTCCCCCCGGATTCGCTCCAGAGGAATTTCACCGGCAACGGGAGCAGGTAGACCACCGTCGCGTCGCTGAATGATCCGTAAAGTATTCCGGTGATAGGGCCGATCAGATGCCCGACCACCGCCCCCCCGACGGTCACGGTTTGCAGGTAGGAAAATGTCGACAGGGCTTTCAGGTGCCTGAGAAGAATTGGGCGCAGAACGGCGTCCTTGAGGTCCTCGAGCCACATGGTGTTCAGCGTTTTTATCAGATCAGCGATCATATCGCGGCGCAGTATGATTATCACTATCTTCGGACGATCGAAATATCGGATTAGTTGGGTGGGATTATTCGGCCTCGACGACGACGGAGGCCATTTTGTACCTTAACGCTCATCAGGACCAGCGTCCCCAGGAAACCGATGCCCCGCATCAGCTGCTCGAGATTTTGGAAGTGAAAAAGGCAGTAATTCAGAGACGACGCGAGCATCAGGAAGGTAGCCATCGCCGTCACGATGGCGACGATCTCGTGCATCGCCTCGCGGATCCCCTTTCTTTCCTGATCCGGCCACAACGCGGTCATCGAAAGGATTCGGCACACGAGATTGTACCACTCGTGATATTTACGCTCCGGATCCATCGTTGTCAACGCTGCGGAAACGGGCTGTACACACTGCTCCCTGGAATCGGAGGGCTGTATAAACTAGGGGCGGTTACGGGTAAACGGCGATGGAAATCACGAATTACCGCTAAAAGGGTAATTTGATGAAATTGCATGAAATTGCATGGAAATCCCGATACATTATTCAAGTTCAAACTTGACCTCCTACTCCTCGCTCGTTCGTCACACATGTCTAATGTACGTCGGATTTCGCCCGACTGTTCTGCAGATTTTTACCGAAAACTTTTTTACAACGTATTTTGAAACCGGGAACTAGAATCCGTCGATTAAATTGCGATGCGAAGTAATCCCAGCGAGATATCCTTGATTTTTCAAATTTTAGAGCGATTAAATGGCGATGACTCGGTCGATATCACAGATGGATCGATTCGGCAGATGTTTTCTTTCGGGACCACCACCAGGGCAGAAAAATTGAAAACAGTTTAGCAAAGTTCAAAGAATAGTTTGAAAAAAAGTGGACCCTTTGACGTGCTGAAATGAAAGAAAGGAAAAAGAAAAGGAGCAATGAAAACGACCTTTTGAAAGTAACGTTTCGAGATCACTTTTATTCCACATTTTAATGTAAAACTAAACGATCGTCGTATATATATATATATATATATCATTTATAAAGGTATTATCTAAAAGTCTTAAAGATTAAAAAGACACTGTGATTGTTAGTCGTGATTTCAGCAAAAAGGCACTCGTATAATCACGATTAAATTATTCGGCAAGGACTCCATTATACGCATACATGTAAAAAACAATGATTACAAATTTTATAGTTACAATATAGTTTACTAGATTTCTTCTTGTGCTGATATAAAAACTTTGTTAGAAAATTTCTAAATACCTAAGCAACGGGCGGCAGCTTCTTTGATCAGTTAAATTAATTAGGAAGCATAAATTTACATTACATAAAACTAGTTAAATAGTAACTGCAATAGAAAAAAAACGAAAGATATAGCACACAAGTTTTTTTAAATAAATATTCAATTTCAATTGATTCCCTTGTACTTTGTAAAGAGATTGTAGAGAACACGAAGGGTGGACTTCAGATCTAAGTTGACGATGTCTGAAATTGATATAAAAATTGTTACGTTAAAACCAATTTCAGCAAAGGTAGTAAGGAACGGTGGATGGAATTTTACCTTCGGGCCTGGCTTTGGGTTTTGGTAAACCAATTTCTTGCATAAGATCGAATGCGAATGACACGTTGTGCACCTTTTGGTCGTGGGTTTTTGGGGTCAGATGGAAGCTGCCTAGAGGAACGAAGAATCCCTCCAGAAGACCAAGGAGCAAGGTGAGAAATACTCCGTCGTGAAATTGTGTATCCAACTCCGTTACTTCCAGATGCACTTTGCTCAAGTGCTTATTTACAAACGTAACCAACGACTGTCAAAAAAAAAAGGAAATAAATAAAGAACGAAGGAAAAAATACCACTTCCTCAGCGTAAATATCTCGTAAACACTCATGCCTACCTTTTTGACAACTGCAAGTTTTTCAGGTGCATGATCGAACAAAGTGTCAAAGGCATCGCGCTCGCACCGCATTCCCAAATCTTCGTAAGTCGAGGTGATTTCTTCTCGCACAGTCCTGGGGATCAGTTGACCATCCTTTTTTCGTACAACTACCACCTGGACCGCAACCCTTTCGGGGAGTCTGACCGGTGCACGAAACTGCCTGGCTAACCCGACCAGGAGATGTAAAATGGAAACGATGTTCTTCGAATGTACGGAGTCCACGCTCCACTTGTAAGGTGGATAACGATCCAGCACCCGATTAGCCGCTGATAAAACCACAGCAAGTTTTTGCTTCTGACCTTCCTCCGATTGGGTTACTTCCGGTACGTCCAACTTCTCTCCTGTTAATCTCTCTGTGAAAAATTTAACGAATTAGGACGTTAAGCGCAGGATAGTTTTCGCCTCGGAACTATTCCCACCGAGACAGCCAGCTACCTAAAAGTTTCTGGAGAACTTGACCGTCGTACAAATCCTCCGCTATATCCTTTACAATGATACGTTGATCTGCGAGTTCGTCGTTGATCCATTCGATGAGGACGTCGATTAACTCGTGCAATTTAGGATCCTCCAGTGATCTTGGCTCAGTCATGGATCTCTCCTCGTTTTCGTCCAGGGTATATTCTTCCGGTGGCATATCTGGGTTCGCAGCCAACCCAGGTGAGTCGATTGCATTTTTACCCTCTTCTTGTACCTCTTGCACTGAAAATAGGAAAATAAGGAACGTCAAAGTTTGACGAAGTCAAAAAAGTTCCATGAAATAAGATGCAGATCTCGATCCCAGCATAATCGCAAATAATGTAAATCTCATTCAAGGCAAACGTAATCTCTGCCTTATAAGGAGAAGATTCACATTTGTCCACCGTTGATAGAGGCAGTGACCGAGTCACAAAAGCGAATCACAAACGTCAAATCCTAATTACCTTCCTTTATTCTCTTTTTACGACCAAGGGTACCGATTTTCTCCCAAAAACTTTCTTCCTTCTCATCTTTCTTAGCTGACACTGGCACTGGGCGAGGGGATTTTGGTCGTGGTGACGCCATTACTGGAAGTGCTACAACATAGGGCAGGGCGAACGCAGGTTTACTATAATGGTGAGATGGTGTTACACGAAATTAATACACCGACGTTGAACACAACGTCAGCCGTATCGCGCAACGCGATACACACACGCACAGACAACAGCTGTGAATGACTAAAATAATAAGGATACAATTCTAGCCACTGACGTCACACAGCACAGTTCTGCACGTGTGAGATAACCCCCCCTTTATAAAGATGACCGAATGACAGGAGGCGGGATTCGAAGCCGACGCGCGGGAAAAATGAATCCCATCCCCTGTTGCTCGTTGAGTAAAAATTTGGCGGCTCATACCTCTCACGGTGCTAACGGATCCTGGCATTCCTGCTGTTCCAGGATTCTTCTTCCCTCCACTCGCAGGAGCGATTTTCCCTCCCCCGACTCCTTTGGCAACATCTTCGTCCTCTCCTGGGCGAATTATGGCTCGGCCAGCAGATTTGTCGGACGCGTTACGCGATTCGTTCGTCAAAATGGAACCTCTCCCCGCAGGGTCCGACTTGTCTTGCAGGGAATCTTTCCTCGGCGCCGGGAGCGGCGGGTTTTTCTTCTTCTCCATGAGATCCGGCTTGGGTTTGATCGCGGGACGAATACTGTCCATTTTGCAGTAGATATCGCCCTCCTGTTCTTTTTCGGTTTTATCCGAGTCGACGATATTCACAGCGGGCTTATCCCTCTCGCTCGCTCTTTCGTGTTGCAGCACTTGCAGTTCGTTCATCAGCATGGCGTTCGTCGCTGCGATTTGCTGCTTCAAAGCATTCGATTCTGAGTTTGCTGGAGGAGGACCGACCTTTTTCGTGTTCACCGAAATCGGAGGCTCAGGCTTCGCTATGGATCTACGATTTTGCGTCGCACTCGTGGGGTCGTTGGTCTTCTTAAGTTCCGCTCCAAGAATTTCGGGCGTCTCGTCCGGCCCCTGTGCACCTCCGGGTGACATTTTGATCGGTCCAGTGTTTTCGAAACGATTGAGGAGCTCGTTCATAGCCGATGATTTCTTCCGTACGGGAGCTTCTCCATGGTGTTCAGGGATGCTGATTTTCGTTGGGTCCCGACCGTCGTCGTCAGAGTCCGAATCCTCCGACGGAATAGAAGGCGACAAAGGTGTTTCGATCGACGACTGACGGTACAAATTACGCACGATCGGGTGGTAGCATTTCTCTTCCATAGTTTTTCTTCGGCGATATTATCCCTGCCAATCTGACGAGAAAGGGCGAATATTATCGGTCGGTGATTGATTTTACAGAAATATTTAAACGCTGATTTTCCAAGGATCATTTACTCACTGGAAAGAACATTCGTCGACCACACCTCTCGCGCCAGTGACCAACGTTTAATAATAATCATTAGGATTTCCTAAGCGAGCTTACTTCAAAAGGAAACTCCACATCCGTAGCTGATAATGATTTGTCCTTTGACGGCTAATTGTAACACTTAGCGCTGTCACCTAAGGTTTTGCTTTTATTTGATCGGACAACCAGATTATGTCTAGATAAATAAAGCAGGGAGCCCATTTTTCGATTTCAATTCAAACAATCCCGAATTATAACTTCAGACGTGAAAAATTACGGATTCAATTCGAATCCTATTCGAAATCCTAAGATTCTTATCAGCGCCACTGTACGTCCCAGAGGCAAATCAAGAATCGATGTCACGATCTTCATCTCCTTGCAACTCGATTGTTAATTGCTTGTCAATCGATCGGCCGACTGCGGTTTGTTTTAATTAATACATAGTGGTTTTATTACGGCAAATTATGTCGATTCTAGTGCGATTACGGGTGAAAAACGTTCAGAAAATTGCTATATCTGGCTTGAATTCCGCGTTTGCCACACAAACTGACAGTGCGACACAGTTGGAACCAGGTTCGGTGTTTTAACCTTATTTAAGTCTAACCTAGCTTAATCGCACATAGTATATCATTGTCGAACCACTATTATTGTCGATTTCGAATTTTCATCATTGTTGAATTCAAATTAATGACAATTGCATATTTTTAATGCTGCCTCGATTGAATTTCAGATGAATTCAGAGTTCTCAAATTAAAACCAGATCCACCGCCCCCAAGAACGTCCAGACAAGCATCCAATGCATACATACCACCTGCTAGGACAACCCAAATGCCAACAGACCAAAATTGGGGGGCTGTTTGGCCAGCTGCTCGGTCATTCCATCCGGCCACAGTTCCGTTACCCGTACGCCAGGGGTATCCCTTGAAGAATCAAGGTCCCATCCACAAATATGGAAATGCCGAGTTGATGAAAATTCCAAATTTTCTTCATCTCACTCCACCGGTTGTCAAGCAGCACTGCGAAGCTTTGAAACAGTTTTGCACACCCTGGCCTGCTGGTTTGGAGACCGATGAGGATTGCGAAAAACATTTCCCTATGGAAATCATCTATTCGGATTACTGTTATTCCTCTCCCACTATTAGGGAACCTTTGGCCAGGATCGTTACTCGAAAATTAAAACTTTCCAATCTGAAGTTGGACCAACACGCTAAAGACAAGTTACTTCGATTAGTCGGAGACAGATACAATCCCGAAACAGATATGCTAACGATTACCTCCGACAGATGCCCAACGAGAAAACAAAACCTGGAATACACGGAATACCTGTTCACTGTATTGTTCCACGAATCATGGGTTTGTCTGATTTTCAAATCAATCTACCTCGAGTCTCACATAGCTGTATATTTGGGCACATTTTAGTCGATCCGTTTCTCCACAGAGCGTAGAACCTTGGGAAGCCGAAAAGTCCGAAGCGGACATGGAGTATTACGATTGGGACAGGAGCAGGAGTCGAGAAGAATTAATAACTCTTCATTGTTGGCCTAATCCTCCGACAGACAATGACTACGAAACGATTCCCCACGTCACCGAATATAAGATCGCAGTTTCTGACCTCATAAACAATGGCGAGGACGAACATTCGATCAGTAAATACAAAGAGGCGGTTAAGAACATGCTTTTAATAAAAAAGAAAGACGACGAAGTCAAAGATTTGTAATATAGGTAACGATATGAATAAAACCGTAGTGGTCAAAGCGTGCGAGCATATTCATGATCTATAACAGAACCCTACTAACTTTGGATATCGTCATTATTGTCCCTGCGAATGAATACATGCGCTGCGATTTCTGTACCTGAACTAGTGCCCTTTAAAATCTCATGGCTTATTGGCCAACGACAAAGAAACGAAGCTATTAAAACGCCATTCTTAGGTAAATAATGGAAATCTATCCGCAATATTCGTCACAGAGGACGCACTCAAATTCACGTAAACGTTAGTGTGTCTAAGACCGTAACAGACAAGTGGAGCGAGCCAACGACGTCTAATTGCAACCATCCTTGCTATATATACGTGAATCCCCATACGATTCCTGTTCTCATCATTTTCAACTCACAAAGTGTACAGAACTCGCTATAATGAGAGGTACGTAAACGTATTTTGCTGGTCTTCGATGCCGGTGAATCTGGTAAGCAGGACGATAAATCTACACCGTCACCTCTCGCGCTTCTCGACGAAAAAATTTGCCGAGTGATTTTTCCGTGAGTCTTTCCCTGTGCTTTCAGATGAAAATGTTCTGGATTGGAATGTTAACGATCTTTCAACTTTGGGGATCGATCACAGGACTACAAAGAACGGAAAAGGTCCGTCCGTCTGAACATCCGTACGCGGCAGATCTGTACTCGGCGTTCGTCACGGCGTTGCGAGACTTGAAGGCATGCAAAAGTTTGACACTTTGCGAGCTCGCGGAAAGGTTAAAAGTGCCTTTGCAAAGTTTCACCAAATTTTCAACCGGTACTTCGGAGAAGCGCAGAGCAGGTTATCACGGTGAAGTAGACCCAAGAAGCTACTACAGCAATTACGGTGCCCCGGCTCATACTTACGTTCCCGCATTTTTGTGAGTATTAAAGCTGTGCAATGATTATTTGTAACATGTAATTTCGACTGCGAGGGGATGAAATTTCTCATGCTTTTGTTCCAGAGGATTCGATCCTATAAGCATATTGGCTTCGTTGGCGTTCTTGGCATTCCTGCTGCAATCCTTTGCTTCGTTGTTCGATAGGTCGAGATCTATTATTCCAACAATAGTGAGCAGTCGCCAATCCCCCGAAGCCACCGTCCTGGACATCGCAGAACGAGTATTCCGTGCAATGGAGCGATACGTGAGCATTAATTTTTATCCGTTGTCACAGAATGTATTCGATATTTATACAGAGACAACAGTACACAATTGTATTCCAGGAAACGCTGAATGAAAAAACCTCGCAAAAAACTACTGAGAAACTCACAGAGTAAAGTTAATGACAAAAAAGTGAATAAAAATATAAAAAAACAGAAGCCGAGAGCAGAGTACCTGTACAAAGCAATTGTTTTTACCGGTGCCAATGCCCATGTTTCTCGGTGATGGATAAGTACAGTCATGGTATAATATTATTACATGTCAAACTTGAGGTCCGATAGATTGTTTTGTCAAACATTAAGAAAAACTAATATTCAGCGACTTATAAGATACATTTCACTTTGTGAATATAAAACTCTTTGCTGCTAGAATTGCGTCTGATACTTACAGCTCTTATGCTATTCCTATAATTTTATTGCTCGATAAAACTGATATAGAAGAAAAAAGTACACAGTAATTTCAAGTCGAGTACGTAAGTTGAAGTAAATAGCGGTCAATTATTCTTTTTTTTCCTTCACAATACAAGTCTTACATCGATTAAATCTATACATAATAAAATATCTATCTTAGTTAATAATATCAATATATCGTAGACCTTAATTAATACCGGTATCCAGAAGTCAGCGTTAACTTAGTATAATTTTTTTTATTTCTACAAACGGCGTAACTTAATATTTTCACTGAGATGGTGTCAATAAAAACTTTGTGAAATATATTATAGTTACTTATCATTTATCACAATCAATAAAATGTTACGTAAGAAATGAAAATCATTCTGAATGTCAGTGATACATTACAACTGTGAATTTTCAATACTTTTGACATTTCTTTTACTAAACTAACGTGAATTGTTCACCACCGCTGTGACCGAGACCGTCATCTTTGGCCGTAATTTTTATAATAACTTGAATTTTTCAGACCAACTATTTGAACTTTGTTCCGTACCTTAGACTATTAATTTCTAAGAAGGTTTCCACTATTTCACCGACTTCCGAATCACCAAGTCTTTCTTTGTTTGAGGTAAATTACATATCAAACAATCCTTTGTACTATCCTGCAGACTTACCAGGGAACCCTTGATGACGGTTGAACATTGAATCTAAAAATAATTTTCTGTTTTAACGATGTGAAAATTTTAAATGGCACACCTGTTCGAAACACGTCACTATTGCACGAAAAATCAAACCTCGGCCAACAGTTATTCTATCGAGGTTTCCCAAAAAACGAAATGCATATAAATTTTACAAAGACTACTCAAGGAAACTCACTTTGACTTATTAACCACGGGTCGGTTGTACGGATGCACGTTTGTGGCTAAGACTCTTTTTTCTTTCCCTCGGATTGTCACTAAAATTGGTTGCGCTCGTTCTGTGCAAGATTGGCTCATATTCGGTGGGAAATTTTTGGCACGATCAGCCTTTATCTTGTTCAAAATAGCCACACTCCTGGCGCTCATGACACTCCTACTGTTAGCGACAGTCTTATTTTCTTTACCAAAGGGATTGTTGTTCCGACTTTTTAATGTCGGTTTCAGATCTGGCGTTACTTTCTTAACCTTGTTCAGTGTTGGTTTGCCGATCACTTCATTTTTATCCATCAAGACGCGTTTCTTAGCTTTGGATTCGACCAAACTAAAAGTATTATTCAATTTCGAGGTATCGATGGTCCCTTTCTCGCCTGTGTTGTCACTAAGTTCGTCACTGGACTCGGAGTAACTATCATTTTTATGCGCCACTACGATCGTCTCGTTAGTGCCCATTATTTGCTCTTGCTTCACCGGTAATGCGTCAAAGGTGCCATTTAGCCTGCTGGTATTCGCAGGATCATCCTCTTCTGACAGAACCGTTGGCAGGGGTGGCGGCAACTCGTGTTCCAATGGATTGGATATTTGCTCGATGCTCAAGCAGCTCAAAGCGGAGAACTCTTCTTCTTCCTCGGTCATCTCTGTGTCGAACCATTTGACGCCTTTCATGCCTTCCAACGATCTGATCAACCGCTTGAACTCGTCCTTCATTGGGTCGGTTATCGTTCCATATCCGTGCATCAGATTGAAAAATCTGACCAAAGTTTTGCTGACCAATTCGACAATGTTCTTGGTGGAAGAATTCTCCGATTCTTGAATATTGCATATCTTCTGCATGTGTTCGATCTGGTGCTTGAACGTACATTTCTCGATCTCAGATTTGTAGATTGTTATTTTGTCGGCTAGTTTACTCGTCAGATCGTTCGAATCTATAGACAAGCTGAGATTCTGCAATTCCTGTTCAATTTCTCGCAGCTCATTCCATAACGCATCCATCTGAATTTTTATACTCTCTCGCTGCCGTTTGAAGAAACACATGGATTTTTTTATCCGTCTCTTGCCACTGGTATTTACGTCGTCAGGAATTACTGCGTCGGCGTCGAGAGTGAGAATGTGTAATCGAGAATGGGCTTCTTTTTTTTTGAGAATTCTACAACACAAGGTTTTGTCGGTACTCTCTAGCGAAAGGATCTTAACGATCAGTGATTTTTTCTCATCGTACAAGGTCGAGAGTTTTCCAAGCCATTTGGACAGATCTACTTCAGGTCCAGCAGCGGCAGTCTCGCCACTTTTAGGTAATCCACCTTCTAATGCCAGTATTCGCTGTTTCAACACGTCAATTTCTTTCTTTTGTTCCTCAACTATTTTTATGTATCCAGTAATGTGCATTTGGCAAGATACGATGTTCTTCTTAACATTTGTCTGGATCTTCTTTGCCCTGTTGGCGTATCGCAAGGTATTATAAGTGTCTTCGTAACTCAAATTCGATGGACTGACGTTGGCTATCATGACAGTTTGACAGTTTCCACCCAAAGAATCTTTCAACAACCTGGTAAGCTTCGAGTCTCTGTACGGAATATGTTTGAGATTATCCGCCAAATTGTTGATACAGTTGCCAAGGGCTAGCAAAGATTTGTTGATATTTGCGCCCTCTTTGAATCTGGCTCCCCTGCACCCTGTTGCGGAAGCTCTTTCCGAACCAGCTAAATCTATCATTGATAATTTAACGTGCTTCACTTGACCGTCGAGTTTATTTGTGATATTAATATGAACTTGAAAAACAGCGTGGCTACGGCTGCTCTCGGCGTTTGCGTCCGTCGGATGTTGTGTACGATTTTTATTTCCCTTGGCCAAGAGATTCAGTAATTCTTCGGCGTTATTTATGGACATGATCTTGAGGCCAGTGACCATGATACCACACCTTCCGTCCTCTCTGACGTGCAGAGGGCCAGATTTGTTCAGTAGGTCTTGTACATTTTCATTGTAGACCTCCAAGTAAGACACTCCCAAATCGAAATTCTTCTGAGCATTTTGAAGTTCAATTTGCGAAAACAATTCTGCCATTGTAAGATAAGTTATTCCCGGGTCTCCTTGTCCTCCCAACATTGTGTGAGTTTTTCCCGCCCCTGTAGCTCCGTACACAAAAACGGAGCAATTGTAGCCGTCGAGCAAGGTAGATATCATATTTTTAGTACTCTCTTCAAATACGTCCAAATTCGAAGCGGAACAATCGAATATTCTATCAAACATAAACTGTATCTCCTTGTTTTGCTTTTTTAGCAGGTCACGCCCCTTCTGAGCAACCCCTTGAAAGTAGAATGGATTTTCTTCAGCTTTTGGATCAAAAATCAGCATCTTATCATCGATAATCTTAACAACTTTACGATGATTAGATTGTGATTCTCTCTCGCTCTCAGGCCTAACTCTGACGATAACTTTGACATTTGCCTGCGAAGCACTTTCGCTTTTGACTGTCGATAATGTGCTTCCGCTCGCGCTGGGGTTGTGATTCGTGCCTCCTAATAGTTGCTTACGTTTTATTTTGTTCGGCGAAAAGGCTTTAGACAGATGATTTCGACTGAAAACCATGTTGAGTTTGTCTGGAAAGCGAGGTACGTTTCTATTAGGATAGCGTCGGGTAACGGGTTTCAACTATAATTATCTCCTCGTTACTACTTACGTTATTTCCAATCACCAGCCACTTTGGCGAATTTCACCGATCGGTACAACTTATACACTTCTGACGAAGATCATTCAACTCCGGTTAATTCTATGATTTATTACGAACGTATACAAGCCAAACGAAACGTGGCCGTTGAACATCCGTTAAACTATCAAATTTGAATTGCCGAGAGACGAGCATCGACGTAACGTAAAGTTGTAGAAACCGAACCAACGCTACAAGGGTACGCCACATTGGCGGCATCTGCTGCTCTCTTTCGACTATCTTTGCTCCGGCTAACTACCGATTGTCATTTGAAGTACGCAACAAATTTTTGCGCGATTTAAAGTGAAGTGAGTATTGAAGCCGACGAGGTCAATCCCTAAAATTACACTATTTTAAGACTAAGAATTTTCCTTTTGTGTTGTAATACCCGTAAGAATCGACCACATTCGTATGAGGGGCAACCTTTGAGAAATCGAGGAAGGACGTCCTCGCGGATTGTGCTCTGTGAATTCCGTGGAAGAGCGAGATTGCTAACCTTTCCACGTGGAGAGACGAAATGTGCTGGAAAAGTGGCGGTACTGAAAACTATAGTTTATTCTGAGTACTGCGAAAGATTAACAGCTCTCCATTAGTTGTAGAATGGTCTTCTGTAGTGGTGCCCGCCGGCTCGTTTTAAATTACAGCAACGTCGGTACCAGACACGTTAAGAATCCAAGCGCCGATTCGCCCCAGCGATTCTATGCTTCCCTGCCTCGTCTTACACCGCAAGAGGTATGACATTTTCAAACTCCATATCTTATCCGATATCCACTGCTTGTTCCACTAACGAACTTGTCGCACGTTACAGGTCACGACTATCTTGCAAGCCAATGAATTCACCAAAGATTTCGAAGGCCCAGGCTCGATAAAATGCTACGATTCGAATCAACTAGCTTCAAATAATCCCATCGAAGATACGAGATCCGAGGCACAATGTCTTCTCACGAAAGGTACCTGTAGTTTTCAGATTCGATATACCGAAGCACTATGTGCGTGGTAACGAGAACGTAGCTTCCTTATCATCTGAACGTACGATGCAACTTTTTTCCAAGATGGAAAAGTCAAAAATGAGAAATTTTTTTTCTATCAGGCACGTTGTTGGGAGTATTTGACGGTCATGGTGGTGGTGCGTGTGCGCAGGTTATTTCAAAACGACTGTTCCACTACATCTCTGCATGTTTACTCCCCTCTGAGATATTAAAAAAGTATCTGGAATCCATTGAGAATGATAGGAAGTTGGAGCTGATAGAAACTTTCAATGACAAAGTAGAGCTTGTCGCCGAAATCAGAGACTTGTATCACGCCAGTTTTTTTTCGTTTGTCAAAGAACTGGCTGAACATGGAAACGCGAAAGAATTTCAGATGGAAACCGCTCTCGAAAACGCCTTTCTCAGATTGGATAACGACCTTTCTTCGGAAGCGATGATGAAACTGAGTAAAAAAGACGCCGCCAGAACACTTGCTGTCGCAATGTCTGGCGCTGTGGCTGTCATTGCTCACGTAGACGGACCCCATTTACACGTTGCTGGTGTCGGAGATTGCCAAGCGGTACTTGGCGTGCTCTCAGGTTGTGAAATAACTATAAAGCACGTTTAAAATTCGCTATTATTGCTAAATAAAATCTTTTATCATCAGAGAACGACGGGTGGTCCACAAAGATAATGACGGTGGAACACAACTCCGACAATCGTTCGGAAGTGGAGAGGATCCTTTCAGAGCATCCCAACAGCGAGCGATCAACTGTCATTAAAATGGAGCGTCTTCTCGGTCAGCTGGCTCCCCTGCGTGCGATGGGAGACTTCAGGTACAAGTGGACTAAAGAAATATTGCAAAATGTGGCAGTGCCATACCTCGGAGATGGTGCTATACCTCCGAATTACTATACTCCACCTTACCTGAGCGCGAAGCCGGAGGTGCAATACCATCGGTTGACCCCGAGGGATAAATTTCTGATCATCGGAACCGACGGTTTGTGGGACTTGATATCGCCTTTGGAAGCAGTCAGGTTAGTGGGCGAACACATGAGCGGAAAAGTTACTCTGAGTCCGCTCAGGTTGCCAAAAAAAAATATGAAATTGTCCGAGATCAACGAGATGCTACTCCACCGCAAGGAGGGCCTCAAGAAAAAGCCGTTGGACAGTAACGCGGCTACGCATCTTTTGAGGAACGCCCTCGGTGGCACCGAGTACGGAATAGATCACGGAAAACTGTCCCAGTTGTTGACCTTGCCGGGCGAGGTTGTCAGGGTGTTCCGCGACGACATTACCATTACGGTCGTCTATTTCGACTCCGAGTTCTTGAGGCATTGCCCTCCGTGAAAGAAACGCTTCGGTCTAACGTCACGTGATGCGTATTTTCCAGTGTGTACGGGTGTAACGACATCGCATCTCGCAAGTGTTAACTGAGATTTGATCTCGTAACCTTTGGATGTAAATTTGATTATAGCTACAAACTGCCGAAGCGTCTTTCAGTCTCTGCCATGCTTGATCACAGTTATTATTTTATTCCGTTCGTTCGATTTACGTACACTCTACTGGCATGACCTGCTACCCGAGCGCGAGGAGCACGAGGGTTGTAAATAATATGTGTCGGATTGAATCGCAGCTGCTTAACAATTATCGAGGTGCACACTTGGGGTATCGAGCGTAGTGATGTTAGGTATTTATAGACAAAGGATGAATTGTATCGATCGTTGACCTCGACGAGGAAGGCAGTGAGAGTGGTACCTCGACGTTACGGTTTCACTCATACGATGTAGCTTTGAGATTTCAAGGTGTGGTAGTCTTGAAAAGCAGACCCGAAATTTTGTGATATTTTTACAATTCTGATGTTTGTTTACGCGCAACTGTGAATTGTCTAGTTCAAGTAAACTATATACCTTGTTATTTATTTAGTTAACAATAAAAACATAATTTACACGATACAAGTATTATTATGCTTATCATCAACACATCGATATACATCACGAAATATTCAAATGATATTAATTTATAATTTTTATTTGAATATTTAAGCCTATTTATAATTCATTCCTGGTGTGAGTTGAATTTTCCTAGATTAATCGCATGAACTTAAAAAAAAACTAAGAAAAAAAAGCAATATTCGTAATCAAGTAGAAAAATACCTTTGAACGATCGATACTCAAATTGTCTAAGACAGATCTCTAGGATTCTAAACTACACAGGAATCGGGTTTACTACACTCGAGTAGAAGCGAAAAAATGGTAGCTATTTCCGATATAAAAACTGAGGAATCTCCGATTTCACCGGTTGACTCAAGAACTTTTGTAAAATGCATTATCAATAGGTGACAAAATGATTAAATTCTCATAAAATCGTATTATTGATCGATTTCTTTCTTTTCTTTAATTCTGCGTGTTCAATATTTATACACGTGATTACAATTACGAATATACTCAACGACTTCGGCCGTTGATAACTCTTAGCGATATTCATAATTTCAACGACGGACGATATCAGGCAAAATCGAATTTCTTACAAGGAATAGAACGGAAAATCTTGTGAATAATATTTTTGTACAAACGCTGGATCTGTATTTCATCCTAAATCGGAATAAGGCAAGCGTGTATAACTCTGTGTAGTATGTAAGTGTGAAATTCTTTTATTTCTTAAGCCTTAAATGAGATGGCATCTTCAACCTTCTTGGCCAAAGTCTTCCTTGAACTTCTCAAGTTTTTCCATATCGTCTTCGTTCACTGTCGGACGCGTTGTGGCCAGTGATTTCATCATGTCTTTCTAAAATAACCAGCGCAATCATCGATTATAAGTATGTATTTTTAATTGAACGACCGTTATCTTATCTCGAGCGGGTTAGCTTAGGTGACGTTACGAGAGTACTCGATTCTGTCAAAAAAGTGGAAAAATTTATGCCAATTGCAAGATTGTGCGGACTCACCATGGTCACCGGTGGCTCGTACAGTTTATCTCCGTCTACTTCCATCCACGTCATTTCAATAGCACCAGGTGAACCCGGAGAACAAGGGGTGAGAAGATCGTCAACAATTATCGTATTATCCTTCGGCGAGGGTCCACGTACTTTCTTGAAATGGGTCGCCGTTTGGACCTGTCTGACCGGCTGCATAAGCGCGTCTCGAACAATGATGCTTATGTCGGCACCGGAGTATCCCTCGGTGGAAGCAGCTAATTTCTTGAAATCGTCATCCGTCAGAACATGAGCCGTACTGCCAAGGTGGAGCTTGAACATGACCATGCGAGCCGGCTCCTCCGGAAGAGGAATGTAGATTCGCTTTTCGAATCGCCTTCTGATCGCAGAATCCAATACCCAGGGAATATTAGTCGCTCCCAGGACAAGAATCCCCTCGTTGTCGGTACCGACACCTGAAACCAGGTTGCATCAGGATGTAAAGGTTTTCAGAACTCGAGCGGAGCATTTGCGGCGTGCACTTTGTGTATCGAACCTTGCATTTGGACCAGGAATTCGGTTTTTATTCTTCGAGCAGATTCAGATTCGTTGTCCGAACGCGAAGAACACAGAGAATCGACCTCGTCGATGAATATTATACTAGGCCTGTGCTGGCGGGCCAATTCGAATAGATTCTTTACAAGTTTCTCAGATTCGCCGAGCCACTTGCTCACCAAGTCTGAGGACGATACCGAGAAGAAAGTTGAGTTATTTGCCTCGGTCGCCACTGCCTTTGCTAAGAATGATTTTCCGGTACCCGGAGGCTGAAATATGTTTCGTCCAAAGATCAATAACGAACACAGATATTTTCATGGTCATTGTTCAAAATTCAGTTACACGACTTACTCCAAAAAGTAATATGCCTTTCCACGGAATACGTTTCCCGGTAAATAAATGGGGGAAACGTATCGGCAGTATCACCGCCTCTTTCAGTGCTTCTTTTGCTAAATCCAGTCCAGCGACGTCGCTCCATTTCACTTGGGGTTTTTCAATTACTATCGCTCCTTCTAATTTGCTCTGTAATTTCTTTTTTTCAGGATCGCTATCGTCGTCACTGTCTCCACTGTCGCTCTTTTTGTCGTCGCTCTTTGAGTGACTCTCTCCGTCTTTAACTGGTTTTTTCTTACCCTTCTTCAGGTATTCCTTCAATTTTTCGGCTCGGTCCAAGTACTGCAAACACTTTGTTCTGATGCTCTCCTTTGCTCTTTCTCCTTGAGCTTCATCTGAATGAAAAACACGTTGCAAGGAATTAATCAAAGAAAGTGTAACAATCGTAGCAAATTGACTCGCAAAAAACAGCCCCCACAATGCGTACATTTGATCGAATGAAGGAAGTACTCGACACCATGTTCGTAGTGTTTGAGGGCTTCCTCGTAGTTCTTGTTCCGATCTTCTTCGGTGGCCTTGGTCACCAAGTCGATGGCTTTCTGTACAGAAACGTGATGACATAGTTTTGTTAATTCAGCATAGTGCGAATAAGAGTCGGTACCGAGAGATTGTGATTACCTGCAATGTTGTTCCTACTGCCATTTTATTGAGAAATGGCTCCTCCTTAACCTTAGCTCAGCAGAGTGAAGTATGTTGTAATATGAATATAAATTTGAGGTCAACAAAATAATAACTGGTTTGATACACGTGCGATTAAAAACTTGTACGATGATCAACGATCCACTTTGCACACCTTACAAAAACCCGAAGCTTCTCAGTTTTTGATGGTCGAAGCTCGGGGTGCTGTCAAATTTTAACCTTCAAAATTCTACTCTCTGACGTCACCGATGACTCCGGAGGCTCCTAGGAATAGTTTTTAATAGTTGAAAATGGTTCCCTTCGTGTCGCTCTCCTAAAAATCTCTGGGAGAGGCTCGTCGGCCAATCGTAGAAAACATTCGAGTTGCATTCACCAATAAAATATATTTCACTTCCAGTTTTGACTCGAGACGAGGTATGTAGATATCCCTCTCTATCTTCTACACAATTTCTATTCGTCTAGGATTTTACGGGGAAATACGCGAAACGAGAAAGATTGCATTGTGAAAATGCGGCTTGAAATGGTAGCCCCTGTAAATTTGGCTTGAAAAATCTCAACGCATGTGCAAAAGCATCGTGTGAACCACGGAGTTCGAAGAGAACAACCTCGGGTTCGTCGATGGCACTTATACCGTGTTTATCATCGTTTATTGTTTTCATTTGCCGATTAGTGGTGGCATAATTTTTAAAGAAAATAAATTAGTGCACTCCCACAACCGAGCCAAGGCGTCAAGTGAAAGAGAAATGTACGCCCCGCGCAGTTGATAGAAAATTAATCGCTTCCCCTAATAAAGTCGGTGGGTTCGCTCTCGTGGGACACTGCCACTGGATTAACGTAGGTAATATAGCTGAAGAAGTCAACCGAGGAGATTGCTCTACAAAGTACGAAATCATTATTTTTACCACTAACTTACAGCGTAAATACTTTCTCAAACTGTAAATCACCCCGTACACCCAGGGTGTGGCTGACCGGGCCTTTGTTACATTTCTCTTATAGGCTATGTTCAAAATGGCAAGTCCCAGCTCATGATCCTTTTCAAGGTTAGAATTTTCTCCAATCTAGGACCCCGATACGTTTGTACCTTTAACTATTTTTAACTCCTCGTACTGTCATGATCTTACTTCCTGCGTAGAGTCTCATCTGATGATTCTGTACAACGGATCACTAGACCGAAAGAAAAAAGAAATTCTCTTTTTCAAAGTACCGTTAGAATACTCAAAATTTGATATGGCAATTCATAATAACAATAATATTCTTCCCTGACATCTATACCTGTTGTCTTATCTCTAACTCATTTCTAGCTGTTGAAATAACGTAAGAATTCAGCTATGTCTGCCCCTTCGTCGTCGTCCAAGGGGCTGGGAGGGGAAAAACCCGGAGGTACGAGTCCTAGTCCCGTTGAAGGTGTGGAGGGCGTTCCAGGACCAAGTACGTTAGACCCGCTGCAAACTGCTATAGCGCATGACGGCGAGTCCGATGATTATGGAGAGGAAGCTGAAGAAGAAGAAGAAGATAGCACAGATGAAGAAAGTGAGGTAAATATCTTGTGTCCAAATGATATTTCCATCACATTTCTCAATTTAATTACGCAAATCAATCAAGAGCCGTAAACATTACTGTACTTTGGCGTTCGGGTCTGTCGATTAGCTCTGTACTTTTTCCGGACAACTTTAAATTTGTCTTTTTTTTTTACTATCCATCTAGACAAGCGACGGAGGCATGTACTGCGACGCAGAATGCGGCGAAGAGAACGAAAGCACCGATCGTCATACGTTAGCTCTGCAATCGCCTCCGGCATTACCTCCTAGACCCCTCAGTCCTATATTACATACTTGTGTTCCGCTGGACGCAGTTCAGCCTCAGAGGAAACGCAAGAGCGAAGCGGAGTCTTCGTTACCCTGTAAAAAGCTTAACCCAGAGGAAAAGACTTATGTTATGTAAGCGGCAGATTCCTTCTATCTTTTATCGAGTACTCCGAAACGAATTCCTGTGCAAATTGTCTGAAATTCTTTCGTCTTCTTCAAAGGGTTGTGAAACGAGTGGATGACAAAGGGAAACACGTGAGGAGCGTTATCCCCACCAGAGACAATCCTCCTCCGGAGATGAGCAATTGGTTGCTACAATTTCAGGTGAGTTACCGATTGGAAATAATGATCAGGTTGTAAGGTTAATAACCTCGAAAAACATGTCATGTTCACAGAGATGGTCAAATGCGGAGAGAATGTTAGCTATAGACGAACTGATAGAAAGGTGCGAACCGACTCAAGTTCGGCACATGATGCAAGTCATCGAACCACAATTTCAGAGGGATTTCATATCGTTACTGCCCAAAGAGTTGGCATTGTCAGTGTTAGCGTTCTTAGAACCGCGAGATTTATTGCGTGCAGCGCAAACATGCAGGAATTGGCGCTTTCTTGCAGATGACAATCTATTGTGGAAAGAAAAGTGTCGAGCGACAGGGATAGATGACCTTAGGGATCTGCCGACTCCGAAACGTAAAAACAGTCGAAATTCAAACAGTTGTTCCTCGCCGTGGAAGCAGGCGTACATGAGGCAGCATAACATCAAAATGAATTGGAGAACCAAACCAATCCGTCCACCCAAAGTCCTGAAGGGACACGACGACCACGTTATAACCTGTTTACAGTTTTCTGGCAACAGAATAGTCAGTGGCTCCGACGACAATACCCTCAAAGTCTGGTCCGCCGTCACCGGAAAGGTAATCCAATATTCCATCCATGTCGAACTGAGAAATCGAGTAGATACTGATCTTTTCTCTCTCAAAACAGTGTTTGAGGACGCTAGTGGGGCATACAGGTGGCGTTTGGTCTTCCCAGATGTCAGGTACGACTGTAATTAGCGGTAGTACGGACCGTACGCTGAAAGTATGGAACGCGGAAACGGGCCAGTGTATACACACTCTTTACGGGCATACGTCAACGGTGAGGTGTATGCATCTTCACGGAAACAAGGTCGTCAGCGGTAGCAGAGATGCAACTTTGAGGGTGTGGCAAGTCGACACCGGAGAGTGTCTTCACGTATTAGTTGGTCACCTGGCGGCTGTTCGGTGTGTGCAATACGACGGCAAACTGGTGGTCAGCGGTGCCTACGACTACATGGTCAAGGTCTGGAATCCCGAACGAGAAGAGTGCCTTCACACGCTTCAAGGACACACCAACCGCGTTTACTCCCTTCAAGTAAGAATGCACCGATTACTTTGAAAAAATCCTTAGAATTTCTCTGAAACTTCCGAGTCTACCCGTAACTCTTCTTCTTCTCGTTTAGTTCGATGGTGTTCATGTAGTAAGCGGATCGTTAGATACGAGCATCAGAGTGTGGGAAGTAGAGACGGGTGCGTGTAGGCACACTCTGATGGGTCATCAGTCTCTCACGTCGGGCATGGAGCTCCGCAACAATATTCTTGTGTCCGGTAACGCGGATTCTACGGTCAAAGTTTGGGATATTGTCAGCGGCCATTGTCTGCAGACCCTCTCCGGACCTGACAAACATCAGTCGGCTGTCACTTGCCTACAATTTAACAGTCATTTCGTTATAACCTCCTCCGATGACGGAACTGTCAAACTCTGGGATGTGAAGACCGGTGAGTTGAATTTCAAATTAATTTTCTGACGCTTTTTCGTCGTCAGAAATGAAAAAAATCGTCTAGTTACCAGGCGTTCACGTGTTCGTGTGCGTAATATATATCACCTTTTTGATTTTTATTTCTTTTTTTTTATCGACGATGACATTTCAGGGGAGTTCATAAGGAATCTCGTAGCTCTGGAAAGTGGCGGTAGTGGTGGTGTAGTGTGGAGAATTAGAGCAAGCGATACTAAATTGGTTTGTGCCGTTGGAAGTCGTAACGGTACAGAGGAAACCAAATTGCTTGTTCTCGATTTCGACGTGGAGGCAAAATAGTCTTCCCGTCAATGGGAGAGACGACTCCTCTACGTGACCTCTGTACATAATATAATTAGGTAGCATAACCAATCTACTGTACAATGTTCATGTACTACATGGTGTGATTGTGATAAGACTGCATGAAAACACAAATCGTGAAGAATTAAAAAAAAAAACATAAACATAAACAAAATTAACAAGCGTGAACATCGTCGTCACCGGGTAACATAAAAAAATTTAAAAAGAAATTAAAAAAAAAAAATAATAATCTATCGATCGTGGGTCGGAACGTACTGCAGAGTACAAACGTAAAAACAAAGATAAAACCTAAGTTTTCAATCCAACTGCGGAGACGTGTGAAGTGGGGCTAATCGGATTTATTACGCGATATTGGGTAAAAAAAAATAGAACAATAACGATAAAAACTCGGTAATTTCTGTACAGATTCTTTAGTATTCTCCAAGAATTTATTCATGGGCATTTAAATGTCCAGAGAGGAAATAAGATCTCAACAATTTCTAGCACTGATCGTATTAGAATTTCCAGATCAACTAACAGCACTACCTAATATTCAGGTTATTTTGGGGTTAACTTTAAATTCGCACAAGGCACATCTACGGTTACCTGGGCATTCGGTGCACACCATGCCGGACCAGAAGTCATGTTTCTTTACACAATCATGTCAGTCATATTCATCTTTTTCTGGCAGCTAAATCATTCTGACCAATAATCGAACCGATCTATTTTGTCAAACCTCATCTGGCGGAGTAAATTATTCATTTGTTGTGTGTTAAAGTATGACTTGGCAGGAATAAGTGGTGTGTTTTCAAGGAAAGTAAAGAAAAGAGAGAAAGTAACCGTCGTTATTTCACAATTTTCGCCATTGACGTTGAAAAATATCGGTTTACTTTTTTTCCCCCGTCTTTTATCTATTTTTCAAATGAATTGTAAATTAAATATTTTCGAAAGAAAATGAAGAGGTGTGAGTGATTAGGGCATTATTATTTTTGAATGAATTTAGTTCTCGTAATTATTGTTACGTTTTTTTCTTGTTATTATCAATTACTATTTATTTCCGTTGAAATTCATTCGCATCGGGATTTGTAGGTACGAATTATTTAATCAATTGGCAGATCTGCTTGTGAATATTATCGAGAATATTTCTCGGAGAACAAAAAATTTATCCTTTCATTCCATATGAATTCGGGAATGTAAGATGCTATTAGAAATTATAATAATACATTAGTGATCATTTTGTCGACTAATCCAATTGTACAGCAATACATTTCATCTATCGAAAGTGAAGAACAAAAAAAGAGAGAGAAATATAGAAAAATAATAATAGTAGTAATAATAATAATAATAATAGTAATAATAAATAATAACAATAATCATATTTTCCAGGCGTCTAGAATTTATTTTCTAGATATTGTTAGAATATTGAATAAATTAATCCACATACCTTATGCGCATAAAATTGACTGATTAGTAATTTCTCGGCTGCTATAAATTAATCATCACATATTGGAATGAAATATTTTCATTCCATCTAGTGCGTACGTACGTACCATGTGAAATGTACTATGTGAACTGAAGCCTATTCGAGACAACACGATGAATTACGAAATCCTAATGTATGTGCCTAACAAAATTGATAAGAGCTAATAATTGGTAATAATAATAGGTTTTTTGTAAACTTTAATGTATAGTGATGAGTACGTATATATTTTGAAATTCTGTTTTTCAACGTTTCTCTTTTGTTGTTTATTTTTTTTATAAACTTTTGTTTAATGTAATAACGGTGAAATTGTTGATAAATGGCAGAGTTATTTAAAAGAAGATAAAAAAAATGCTCGTAATGGGAGAAAAGAAAAAAGAAATGGGCAAATATTTGTTTATTTGTTTTTTCCTAATTTATCGATTTGTGCCAGTATTAAAATATCTAATCGTGAAAATCTCGAGAAGAATAGTAAAAATTTTATGACAGTAATATTTTTCTCACACAAAAAACGAGAAACAAGGAAAAAAGTGGAAAGTTTCAAAAATCACTTCTCGTAGTTATTTATTTTCAATTAATCACTCCAGGTTTTACCAGCAGCGGTTGCTCAATATAAGAGATACTGGCAGTAATTAACCTTACATAGAAACCTAACTACGTACATTTCTTCCGATATCAAGTAACAAATGATACGCGTTGAAAATTTGAAATAGTTGATAAAAAAGAAAAGAAACAATAACAATGGCGTACGTATTGTGTTGAAAAATTGTTATAAAATGAATTTATGTTATCAACTGTGCTTCGGTCGTGTACCATTTGTGGACCACTTTGTGCTCGTCAGCTTTTTATCCATGCGACTGTTTTTGTCGTGCAAAAATTGTTAAGTCATATGTATCTCTTACTGATAAATCCATGTTTTAACTAGCTAAATATTGTCGGAGATCCAAATAATGTGGAATGAAAGTGAACCAATTTGTTTCAGCTGATATCGGTAGTCACTGTTTTGTAAACGCAGTAAATAATAGGTCTATATCGACCCAGTACGACCTTCGATTCGAATATCTTGTAACAAAAGTCTGTTTCAGTCATGATACAATAAGGATAGTTGTGTTTCTTAACTTGTGCAATACGTGTGTCGAATAGGACATCCACCATACGAATCAATCGTTGTCGATATCTAAAAAATCCCCACTAAAGGCTGATTTTTTAGACGGACAAAATCAATAATCATCGCATTGCATCTTGTTGGTTGTGATATATGTATGATATGATTGAAAACAACTAACAGATCCATGAAAACGCATCTTTACTTGTTGTACCGTGATCTTTCTCCAAGGATCATGTTTTATTTGTATATTGCTCAATAGTTTATATTATAAGAATGTGTTATCTGTTGTATCATTTTTTATAAGAAATAGAAAATGTTGCTGCATTTTATATTTTGCATATTTATTTTCATACGTTTAAATTATCTGGGAAATATTTTTACAGAATTTGAAATACCGAGGGAGTGAAAAAAATTGTGGATTTCAGATTCTCTGGCTTTTCTATGAATTTGGTAGAACAATATCTGGTAAGCGTCGAAATATCACGTTTCCACTATGATCATGAATGTACATTCGTCGCAGTACACGTGTAACACGTTATTACTTTCATTCAGATCTTGGGAGTGTACGGAATAAGAACTACCGCATCTACATCGATAAGACATTACGTTTTCATCGTCTGTAGCTTCTAATTCTCCTGGCGTTATTCTAGCGTAAACCAGTTGGCTCTCGGCTTCGAGTTTCGCCTGCCTAAATTCGACGTCATATTGCCTCCTCAGAGAAGGATCTCTCAAAACCTTCCACGCCTCATCAATTTTCTGAAATTCACCTCCGTTGTCAGCTGTGTTCGAGACCTTGTCCGGATGGAACCGCAGGGCCAGCTCATGGTATGCCTGCTTCAAGTTCTCGTAAGTAGATTCTTGGTCACAACCAAGTATTTCGTAGTAGTTTGAAATTGATTCCTCAGTCATTTCTATCTACAAGAAATATCCGCACAGGTTATGTCGGATTTATAATATTTCCAAAATCCTCATGACGTCCACCCCATACATGTTCGATTGTCACTTCCACACCGTGATGTGATGAACGAAACGTATAATACAGCTGTCTATTTCACCAGCGTAATTAATTTACCACCAAACTTTACATCCATCTATGGTTTGACAGCTGATCACCACACGATGAACTCTCTTTGGTCACCACGTGACACCTGACGGCTCCTAGAGTATAGGTTACGTCCGGCCAGTCGCGCTTGATAGACAAAACAAATGGTTGATGATTTTTATTTTACAACGTGATCCATGATTTTATTGGCGATTGAGTAACCTTATAGTACATGATAAGTATTAAAAAACCGTGACAGTTTATAAATGTTGTGTGTATTGTAAAACTTGGGTACTGCGATAAGCCAGCCTCATTTAAATTTCACCCACTTTGGATCAGAATATCTGCAAAAAAAAATACACACATAAGTAAGTACATGATACATGGGATAACTTCAAGACTTGATCATTTCGTTGCGTATCGGATTAATGAATACCTTAGTGACTAAACCAGCTGCTAGAGTAGTGCCTCCCACACGCAGCATAACTCTGCCAAGTTGTTTAACATCTTTATACAGTTCCATGCAGACGGGGCGCTGAGTTTCTATCTCTACGACAGCGCTAGAATTTTTAGGCAGGCATCGTGGTTTCCTTTTTATCACTTCTCCGGTGCTTTTGTGGAGCTGTGCGACCAACTTTTTTATCACAGCTGGCTCTACCAGAGACTGCTGATGCATGACGACAGGCAACCCTCGAGTAATGGGCGTTTGGACGGCAAATATTACCACGTGTGCCTGGAATCTGGTCGTCGTTGGCACCGGGTGCTGGAGATCGCACAAGATGTCTCCAACCCCGATGATCTGCTGGTCTATACCCATCAGCGTGACAACTAGCTGATCACCGGCGAACGCATTTGTCACAGGCATTTCATCGATCTGCATGCCTGAAAATTTGATCGTATGGATCGTAGAGTGCAGAAAAATACTCTTACAATGGCAGCTGTCAGCTGTTCTAACCTTTCACCGATGCCACTTCGTTATGAGGCAGGACGAGCACCTTCTCGCCAACGGATACCATCCCTGTCTCAACGTGGCCGGAGACACAAAATCCAGTGCCGGTACCCTTGTAAATGTCATCGACAGAAAATCTGAAGGGCTGGTCGACGGGCCGTTCTGGACATTTGAATTGATCGATGACCTCGACCAGGCTTGGTCCCTTGTACCTGGTGAATATTGACATTTTTATAAGCCCAATGACGATTGTAACGGATCGCGAGAACCTCACCATTTGGAAAGACCTTGTTCCTTGGCGTGGGTGACTAAATTCTCTCCCGACAAACCGCTGCACGGAACGAATGTTACCGCTTCTCTGAAACCAGCTTGCTTCAGGAAGACACTCAACTTGTCCACTATTTCGTCGAACCTTTCCTTCGACCACTCGACGGTGTCCAGTTTATTGACGACCACAGCCAACTGGGATATACCTGAAAATAATTTGCGAGCAATCATTATCCTGGTCGGCGATCGTATGATTTTTCATGAACCTCCTCAGCCGGCGACAGTTACCAAGTGAACGCAAGAGCAGAGCGTGCTCTCTGGTCTGTCCACCGCTTTCGAAGCCAGATTCAAACTCTCCACGTGCCGCATCGACGACGAGCAATGCTACGTCAGCCTGAGTCGCGCCTGAGATCATGTTCGGTATGAAGTCCCTGTGACCCGGGGCGTCTAGAAGTGTGACGGACTTGGTGGCCGTTTCGAATTTGGAGTGACCGACGTCCATCGTGATGCCGCGTTCCCTAGGTGAGACAAAAAACGATGTTAAAGGAAACCGCGAAGACATCCTCGAATAGACGAAAGTCAAGAACGCGCCCTACCTTTCTTCTCCAGTTTCGTCGAGCACCCACGCGTACGCGAACGACTGCTTTCCAATTTTCTTGCTCTCCGTTTGGAATTTATGCATCAGTTTCGAAGGCACCTGTCCCAGGTCGCAGAGGAGTCTGCCCAGCAAAGTGCTCTTTCCGGCATCTACGTGTCCCACGACCACCAAATGCAGTTGCTGCTTCGAGCCCCCTCGGACGTTTTTGAACACACCAAGTGCATCCAGTTTTTTTTCGTTCGGTTTCAGTTTCATCTCTTGTTCCAGTGTCGGTCGTTCCAACGCCGGAGACTGACATCTTGGCGTGTTCGATTTGGACGAGACTGGCTTTGAATCTCTTCTCCTGACATCGGGAGAGGTTGGACCCAACGACGGACTCTGCGACCTGGAACCTTCCCCTTTGGCATGGAGAAGATCTCCATCTGCTCCGCTGATGTCAAAACCTTTCACAACCGACCGTGTCGCAGCTGGTACTACTTTCACCGTAGGAGAGAATACCGCAGGTACTGTTGGTTTGGCCGCTAGTTTCTTGCCTATCATAAAGCTACTTATGAGTCTAATGTCCTTCTAATATATCATAGTAAACTGAGTGGTTCTAATATTTTAAAACTAACATAATTTTGGTAAAATAAATCCCAATAAATCTTAAAAGTTTGTGCAACGCTCTTCGCCCGGTAGTGCAATACAAATATTACAAAGATGTATAACTAGTTGAACAAATAAGATCTCATCCGACGGATGAATAGAAAACATTAGTGCAAAAAATCCGATTGATTATCCGGGAAAAGTATAGAAAAAATAAAAAATTGGGTGTTCCGCTCCGAGTATGGCGTGCATTGGTAGGTGTACCGATAACTTTATTGTAATTTTCTTTTAAGATGGATAAGAATTCTGTCGTCCGGAGAGGGATTCGAAAAATCAAATCTTTCTATGACATCAACCTTGGCTTTTCTTCGGATGTAGGGTTTTTTCGTTTTCCACTTTCTGCACAATATTTTTCCGAATAAAGAAGCCACTTCTTTGGAATGCCCGAGCTTAGAACGTCGAAGACTACTCAAATTTAGGTTACAGTCGAACAAAATCTTGGGGGAGTCGTCTCCCGTTGGTTCTGGAGTTCGAGTGTTCAAATAAATGTCAAGCGTAGCTATATCTTGATTAGAATTTTCTGGTGTCTTTGGATTTGAATTTTCGTTACGCGCTAATGGAGTAGGAAAAGTTTTCCTCAAAGCTGTGCTCAAATCTATTACCCAGTCTTCCGGGGATGGGGTTCTCGTATTTTGAACTACGAGCTTTCCAGCATCGAGGTTAGTATCGTCTTTCGGATCTTTCCTATTAATAACTGGAGTCGAAATGTGTAAGTCGTGAAGATAGGAGTCTAAAGTAGCATCGTCGTTGCTATTTTGCTGACCATGTGGGCTGTCGGTCGTATCTCTCAACTTAATCTCGCGATGAGAAATTGGAGGCTGATTTTTTGTCCACAGTTTCGGGATCACAAAACTAGTACTTGGCGAGCCTGCTACTGGGCTACTTGTTCCTCCGATACCGCCAGAGGTGCATAAATGATGAGCGGTTAAATCGGCCAACGAACCAAAAACTTGGGTGTTAGTATTGTTTTGAGGACATGAAGCGGGCAGTTTTGTTGTTTTAATAGAGTCACGGTCCGATAAGTTTTGTCTTTTGTTAAATTGAAATTTGGGAATAACGATGCCAGTGGGAACGTGGGAAGCTATCAGATCACTAAGAGCGTTGAAAGTAGGAACTGAGCAATCTTACCTTACCGATGACGTTACGAATACAGCACATGAAAAAAAAAAACAAACACAAGGTCATATAGTTGTCAGGCATGTGCTTGAGATTTCAGTTTTAAGCCATTTGAAAAAAACATTATATGCTAATTCATGTGAAAAGATTGAAATATACCTTGAGGGAGGTCGTCTCCGTTTTTGGTGGGCACTCGCTTGTCTGTAAATAATATTTTGTTTTTAAAGATCCATCCCGCGTGATGCGGAGAAAAGATACGTACCAGATGGAGAAATCGTTGAGGTAGCTGCAAGAACAGCTTCGAGGGCTGCTTCTGAGTTAAAATTATGCTGGAGAATTTTCTCTGTGAGTATTGACTCAGGTATGGAATCTCCCACTACGTTTTTAATAACTTCGATGCAAGACTCCAATTTTTTAGCATCGAGGATGGAAAGTTCCGGTCTCTTATAGCTCGAGGGTGGCAACGTCTCCTCCTGTAGCTCATCCTCCTCTGCTATGTCATCTTCCGTAATGTAGGATGAAATGTTATGCTGCTTGTTGCGGTCGAAGAGAAACTGTTCAGCTATAATCCGTAAAAACCTCTAAGTACTTTGTCAAGATAATATCTGACGGATGGAAGGTGACCGAATACATTGGAAAATTAGATTAGGGTTGAATTATCATTTACACTCACCACCTGGAGAGACGCAGTAATCATCTTCAACGGAGTGTCCATAAACATCGTCGTATCCGTCGTATTCTGCGGAATGACAATGACATTTGAATAGGAATAAATAGGTAGGTATATGCGTAGACAGTCTTATGGAGCTGAAGAAGAGTTTGACGAATTAACCTAGATAGTATTTACCATCAGAATAATTCATGGAACGAACGTTCCTGTGTCGAGACATTATTTGGTATAGCTTAAGTCATTCTCAGTCACAAATTAAATCATTGAAAATAGTAATCTGGAAACTCCAAAATCCTTCAACTGTACGATAAAAACACGAATTCCATACGGATGTAACGTCAGCGATAAAAAATATCAGACATTTTTGACATCCTTGGTCTGAAATTCTTGTCAACTATTGTCCAATCTTTACAGTTGGTAGCTCTTAGTTGGACGTTCATCCCTATATGGGGTGGTGGATGTAGTAAACGTGTTTCGGAACACGTCGTCAACCCCACCCATCGCCTATGACAAATGCAACTTTTACTTCCGGTTGCGTTTTGCCTCTGTGCGAGATTTTTTGGGTTTAGCAGTATCGTCGCGTAGTGCCTGTGTTATCCTATTTCATCGGTCGCTATTCTCAATCGTAATTGCAATTTGCAGATCTATATCTCCGAGGGATATATTTTGTTTGTCGTATGTCCATCCAGAATCTTAACACATTCGGTAAGTATTTGACGTTTATTATCTGAATTTCTAAGTGCCACAAGACGTTTTATTCAAAATGGCGGTGGCGTCTTGACTTGCGTCATTCTGCGCACAAATCCTTGGTCCGCCGTCAGAATTAATTAAATGTTAGCCATCGACGTATAATCATTTTCTCCATCTTCTCAACCTGACGGCGATCCGTCAATGACACTCTTTGACCACTGCATATTCTATATTTAACGCATTTCGAGTAAACTTTGTTGTTTTTTTCTTTCCCCCCCAGACCCCTTTGCAGATGCAATCAAGGGTTCAGATGATGATGTCCAAGACGGTCTCGTGCATATAAGAATTCAACAGCGGAATGGTCGTAAGACCCTAACCACGGTGCAAGGGCTCTCTTCGGAATATGACTTGAAAAAAATTGTACGGGCATGTAAAAAGGTACAGTCACAACTGCATTCCAAACATTTCTAACTGTCACCCGTCTATGATAATCATTTCTATATTTAGAACTGACGTACATATATTTTTCACCTTGCGGCGCAAATCATCTCATTTTATATGGTTTTACAATTAAACAATGCAATATTTTTGTCGCCCCCTAAATAACTGCTTGTATAAAGTTTGATTATTTGACATCGTCTATTTCCATTATCTCCAAGTTGGCATTAAATGAAAATTATGGCACCTAGGTTCTGTGAACGTCACAAGGGTATTCATATTCGATGACCTTGTTTTTCGTCGAATTTTGCGAGCGCTTTTTCAGAAATGCAAATGTTTGAAAATAATGCCTTTGTTACCGGATTCTCTTTTCTTCCCCGTTTCTCGAACCGGTACAAACATTTCCGATCTCTAGTGAAGTATGAAGCTGTCGACACGTGCGATATTCTAAAATTTTTTCACGAATTCCGGCTCCTCGACATGGTCTACCTCCGTTCGAAGTCATTAATTTGGATGCGACAGGTTCACTCGAGTGAGGGAAAGAAGAAAACTGCGATACTAACGAACACTTGGTGACGTTTTATTGCAGGAGTTCGCCTGCAATGGGACAGTAATCGAGCACCCGGAGTACGGGGAGGTGCTGCAGCTGCAGGGGGACCAGCGAGAGAATATATGCCAGTGGCTAACGAAATCCGGTCTGGCGAAGCCTGACCAGCTTAAGGTACATGGTTTTTAACAAACCAGCCACCCATGCCACTACCTAAGAAAACTCGACTACCACCACCATCGCCGCCAGCAACACCTCGTCATCTTAAATTATCTGTATCAGTCGCTACTACTTGTTGATACTTCGTGGGATATCCTATTATATACGAATATATATTTCAATAAAAAGATATATAACAGTATACCGTATAGGCATACGAATCAAACGTTTTTGTAATATTATAGGAAGCAATATTTTTCAGCCTTATGTTAGGTAATCCGCTAAACTCTTTTATCACATATTAAATATAATTGTAGAAGAATTTGAAAATAATTATTAATACGGAAGATAGGTACAGATACTGATAGAGCGCAACGGATGGATTATTGTTTTGGTACTAGGTAATATGTATCTGGGTGCAATTGACGTGTTCAGAGAGGATGCGGATTCTCGTTTTAGGTGTCAGATTGGATTCTCATGTAACTCAGTTTATTTTTTATTGTTTTTTCTTATTTTTTTTCTTCTCTGTATACAGTAAGGACAACAAACTATTAGTTTGTGCTTGATGATGTCAGTTGTTTTCAATTTTCGTGCCTTTGATTCCATAGTGATTGTATTATTTATTAAAATATAATATTTTAATCAATAATCTACAGCCGTTGAGTTTACTCACACTTATTATTTTAGTTTCCAACATTGTACAATTTTTTTTTTTTTTTTTTTTTCTTTCTTTATTTATATATACTGTATCGAGTATCATTACAAATCAAGTTAATAAAATGATCAATTAAAAAAAAAAAAACAAATGAAAATATTAAAAAATGCAGTATTGAGTATTGACACTGGAATTGTTTGAATAAAATTGTGGATGTTCTAGATAAATAAATGATAATTGAATAGTTTTTCATTCCGAATGTTCATTTGCCACCGAATTATTTATCCATCCAAAGGATCATGGAAACGATACGGGATGGTACCAAGCTGATAAACGATAAGTGATAAAACAGGTGAATTATGTACAAGCAAAGTTGTACGACGAAGAGCATTCGCCCTCGTTACAGTAATTGTTGGAAACTTGTAATCAATTGTTCGGTCATTTGAGCATGTGACTGTATTGTAATTGATAACAAGAAGATGTAAAGAAAATGGATTCTAAATTGTGCACGCATGTGTGCGTTGTTCCAATGTTCGTAATATTTCCTTAGCGATATCTGCCAGATTTCTGGAATGCGAAAGTATGAAAAAATTGAATCGCAGATTAGATATTGCTGTACAGTCATTTACTACTGCGAACGGTAGTCACTCTTATTGTTGTTATCAACCGTTCTGTACGATTTTGTAAAATAATATCGGCGCAATAATGGCTTGTGATTTTTTAATCGACAGCACGGTATTTCATTATTTGTAATAGGATCCCTTTCCTACGATGCGATACCTAAAAAAGGGGGAGTATGCATAATTGAGCAATCGACGATTGGATAAGCCGAACGTAAAATTTCATGAAGTTGAAAATCTATACTGGTTCGAATAACGAGGAAATGTGAAAAGGTCAGAGGCGGTTCCAGGAAACTGTTCGCTTCTGAAAAACTACGTTGAAAAAGCGGTTGAAACGCATAAATTTGATTTCATATTTCGCTGGGGGAGCTCGTGGTGTTTGGATGGCATTAACAGATGGCGGTATTTTCAGTCTATATATCTGAAACCCACAATGCATTGAGCTACGGCATGTGCCTTTCTGTGTCGGCCATTTTGTAGTTTCCTTGCGAAATTGTGTTGAGTTGATTCTTCTCCTCGGTAAGATAATAGTAAAATTGTAAAACGTCGTTACTTGTAATTATTTGAATAAGGTAGACTATCGGATTACCGTGTCTCACCCGAATTTATATATTATTTAAACATACAAATTAGGGTGCGTGTTACACACAGCGGTGCGCCCGCGGTCCCTAGTTGGGAGAAGAACGAGTAAACGAAGCTGGCGAGAGCAGCTATTGATAAAGGCACATGGAATCCGGGATTGTTTCGAAATGAATGGTGATTTCAGTAATGACACTTGATAAACATAAGTGCGGTACACCCAGTCGTCACTCTGCATTCGTATTCGGCAATGCCCATCCGCAATATAACTCTATATTTGGCCAGTCACATCCAACATATTGCATATCTTGTCTTTTCAAAATTACCATCTCCAACAACCGAACATTTTCTACTCAAATCTATCACTGGAACATAACACGATTACAAATCATCTATCGAGAAATTCATCGCCAGATATTCACCAATAATCATACCAAACTCACAGTATGGTTCGTCCCACTAATTATTCTATTCCGTAAGCCACAAGTCAGGGGAAGAACCATCTTCACATGTTATCATCAGGCGTATCAATTTTCATTGAAACATTTTTTATCCGTGAATCAATACACATGAGTCACCGTCGATGCTATCATTACAATAATCAGGCTATCCATCGATCTGTGAACCTTCATCGCATATTTTGTTCTCTTACAATTATTTCAGGGTACGTGTACATGAATGGGGACATTGGGAAGCTCCCACCAGGGGCGGGATACCCAGCCACCCCTGAGTCCCTGGTTACAGTCATTGGGACCACAGCAACGAGTAGTACAACTGGCCTAGACTACAGCGTCATGAACGGCGGTACAAGTGCTGAATTAATGCTGGATGCGGGTGCGAGCAGTCTCGATCCGGCGCAGCAGCAGCATCCCATGACCATGGGAGGGGCAGCTGTTTATAGTCCGATCGATGTCACGTCTCTAGGGGATGGACCCGGCTCCGTCGGATCACTCGCGGACGTCGCTATGCCCGGCATACCCCTTGACCAATTGAAACAGATGCTCTCTTCGCAACTCGAATACTATTTCTCCAGGTAATTGAACATTTGCGAGGAATGAACTATGATTTATCCTCCATTCGATCGATAATGAAACTAAAAGTGATTTCAAATCTCCTCACATTGGAATAACATTTCTCTTTATTCTGAATAACCGCACCGTTCCATCAAAATTGATTAGACTATGCGTATTTATTCCAAGCTCGGAGTGAGATGCTCTTTTTTAATTTATTCACCTTTTTTATTCCGTTTGATTATTTTCCCAATATTGAGGCATGTGTCCGAGGTTGATCGATGTGAACATATGTTTACCACAGATCATTTCCTGTTATTATGTGGTTCAAGTACTCAAATACCTATATAGCCTCTCATATTTACTCAACACATTTCAAGTTGAAAATATTATGGGTCAACTGATAGTTGATAGGTTAGTAACGCTATGGCTAGAGCACATATTTACTTCTGATTATTATTGGGCGACATCTTCAAATAATGGATCCTTGAATGGGTACTGAATATTCCATAGAATAACTTCCATGCAGTATTGTATCTGACTCGCACGTTATTCAGTAATTACATTGTTTTTCCTCCCACATATCGAGTCACATCAATTAATGTACTGTAAAGTTGCATTTTTTCATTCTTGTTTTATTCTCATTACATGAGCGGTCGATGCACAAAGAGTTTTGTTTTATCTAAGAGGTCACCAGCTCCCATTATCGAATGCCTACTATAGCTAGAGTCAAGGTGACCCGAGCTGAGTTTTTGTTGTAATTTTAACTCATCTTCGCCGACTATTATTTTGCCCTACCTTCAGTTGTGTACAAAAAAAAGAAAAAAATAGCTTATATTATTAAAACTTGCCGCAGATCGGAATGCAACGACCTTGTATTTCCGTTTGATGGATTGCAACAAAGCTCACGAACGCCTGTAATTGCACAATTACAGCGACTGATTACAATCTCCAAACATTAGAATTATGAAATTCGTGCCACATTACGTGTATGGAAATATATTTTCACTGTTTCAGAGAGAACCTAGCAAACGATACATATTTATTGTCTCAAATGGATAATGATCAGTATGTACCGATATGGACAGTAGCAAATTTTAACCAAGTTAAGAAGCTAACGAAAGATATCAAACTAATAACGGAGGTACTAAGAGAGTCTCCCAATGTGCAAGTTGACGAGGAAGGGCAAAAAGTAAGACCCAATCATAAACGGTGTATTGTTATTCTTCGTGAAATACCAGACAACACTCCGTTGGACGACGTTAAGGTGAGCTTGAAAAGTTTTACTTTGTTTAAAATTCCGCACACTAAAATAACATCTCTTTGGTTGTATTAAAAAATCGGTGACCAATCAAATCAGGTGATCGGTTACATTCAGAAACCTTGTATCACTGGAACAACCCGTTGGCACTTTTTTTCACCATCTTATTTGGTAGACCGGGCTTCAGTTTACGGTAGCAGAATAAATTCCGAGCAATCGAGATGGAGTGAATTTTGTTTTCTCACACTGACATTGATCATTTCAGAATTTATTCTCAGGAGAAGGATGTCCCAGGCTCATTTCGTGTGAGTTTGCCCATAATAGCTCCTGGTACGTGACTTTTGAATCTGACGAAGATGCTCAAAAGGCTTATAGGTTTCTACGTGAAGAAGTTCGAGAATTTCAGGTGATTCCTCCCATAATATTGAATCCATATGAATTAATCACACTGTAGGTACGTCACGTACCTCAATCATGGACATAACCGTTCCATCTTTCACTTGTTTGTCCGTAAGCGCGTCATGACAAATTTCGATATTTTTATCCAGGGAAAGCCAATAATGGCTCGTATCAAAGCTAAACCAATGAACAGGCTACCGATCCCAGCGGTCGCTAGTGTTGGAGGTATAAAAAATGGATATCGAAATCCTCCCCAACCTCCAGTCTACGACCCTGGCAACTACCCACCTGGCCAACAGCGCTTCATGTATACTCCAAACGGCACAACTATGCCACAAACTACGATGCCACCCTACGCAAACCAGGTTGTCTATGTGAGTATAACATAATAACGACAATAATAATAACCTAACCTTACTCGCGACGGTGCTCGACATCCCTGTGCGTTATCGAAGGTCACCGAGCGTTTCTGGTTGCCGTGTTTGTGTCTGACGTTTTTTTGTATTCCTACATTTTAGCACCAACCATTTTACCCCGCTGGAATGATGTCTTGGGGACATCCGAGTCCTGCATATTTTGACATGTCAAGTGTATTTACAATGAACGGTATCGCGCCGCACGGTTCGTTCAAACCACACAACACGAGATTCACTCCTAGAAACAGGTGAGCGAAATATCTTTGCAGACAGTTACGAAAATTATTCAGAAAGAATTAGATCTCTAAATTGTTTTTGCAGCAAATCGTATGGTAACTTGTATAAAATATGGCAAATTGGTTTATTGTATAGAAATAAACAAAGGAATGGATCGGAGAGGGGTGGTTCGATGGACAGCGGAGGTGGCATGGGGTCGATGGGTCGATCTTCTCATCCTGCGTCAAGTGGTGCTCCGGTGGCTTCCGGAGCGAGTATATCCACGCCATCGAGCTTGCCCACATCGAAGCCATCGTCGTCGTCATCATCTTCCTACCAGACCGGCACAAAGTTCCATTCTTCCCACACAGCGACAGTCTCCGCAGACGCCCAGTTCAACAACAGCGGAGGCAGCAACACCTCGACCTCGGTCAGCCACCCAAAAGTGTCGAGCGAAAGTGTCGAGGCCCAGACAGCGGAGGCACCAGTTCAATTTCCACGACATCGCATCCATCGCAGACCCAAAGACCAGGAGGCGATGTCGAAGGCGAACAGCAGCCCGCTTCCGCCCATAAGAGAGTCCGGCCTGGCGAGCAGTTCGCAGCACAGCAGAGGCGTACAATTCGACTTGGAGGCGGCAGCCTTCCCTCCGCTCCCAGGTCTGGATGCCGACCCGGCAAAGTCGCACAACGCCTCGACGGAGGTCGCCCCTGCCGACAGTTTGCAATCTCATTGGGAGAACAGGCTCTCCGACGTAGTCAAGGGCACGGCGAAGCTGAAGAGCACAAAGGACAAGGAGCTGCCCGTGGGCAGTGCTCCGCAGCATCACCAGCAGCAGCAGCAGACCAGCAATAGCAGCAGGTCGGCGAGCCCCGGGTCGAGTACAGGAGGCCCGTCCGCTGCCCTCGAAGGTGTTTCAAATCCTGGTGCCTCGTCGGCTGCCCCTGCCACCTCCACTGCCTCAAACTCCAATTCCTCCGCTAGCAACACTGACTCTACAGACATCGCTCTCAGCACCGTCACTCTAACTCCCCCATCATCTCCCGATAAGTGAGTGCGCTTTATTCTTACACATTATACGTATATGCATAGATACATATACATATATACTTGCTATATATGTATACCCGGTATACGATGTGTATATATATGTATATATGTATGTATATATATATACAATATTATTAGAAACATTTCTCTCTTTCTAAAAAAAAAAAAAAAAACAGAAACAAAAACAAACAAACAACCTAAAAATGCATCTACCAATTTTTATATTTAATTTTCTAGTTTCGGAATATGTATAATAATTATTATTTGCCAAATTTATTCATCATTTTGTTTTATTCTTGCTTTTTCTGTTTTTTATTTGTTTTCTTTCCTACAAAATTCGTCGCTTTTCGATATAATATCTTTTATATACATACGTTTACATATATATGTATAAGTATATACACACAATATACAAACACACACACGTATGTATAAACTACATATTATATCTAAATATGTATATGTAAAAAAGGAATTAACCTAGCAAAACATATACATGTAAAGATATTATTATACATATATACAGGCGTTAGGAAATCTAAAGATATTCCAGCACATAATTAGGAGGTCGGAGAATGCTGAGTTGTGTTAAATGTTTTTGGCTGTGTTACGTGCTACATGCTGTCAGGTGGATGTGTTAGATATATCCTATCTATGACCCTTTTTGTTTTCTCTTTCTTTTCTCTTTTTTTTTTTCTTCATTTTCTTTATCTTTTTTCTTCTACTCAATACACTACGGCAAAACCCGATCGAGGTACGAATTATGTACGAAAAGGGTGTTTACGTTATAATTATAATTATTATCATTATTATTATTACTGCTACTACTACTATTAATATTATTATTATTATATTTACAATATATTTCATTTTTATTTTCGTTTTATTTTTATTTTTATTTTTTTTAACGTTCATTCTGTGCCACATGGAATCCTGTCTCTGTTTTTATTCTCGCGACGACGTTTGGGGATCCCCGGAGTGAGAAAAAATAACGAAAAACAAAACAAAACAAATGAATAATGATAATAATAATTTCTGATGAGAACGAAAAAAAAATTTAAGGAAAACGAACAAAAGAAGAAAACAACCGTTGAGGAGAAAGGAAACTGCGTAACGCGAATTAATCGATTCATTGTTTTATTTTATTTCTTTTATTTTTCTATTTTTTTGTTTAGGAAAGCGGATGAAAAGTATTTTTTATAGACCGCGCTCCTAGCTTTATGTATAAGGTATACGTCATACGTATAAAATTTCGAAGACGTTGGAAAAAATGATAGAAGATTGATATAGTGTAGAACATATGTATAAATAATATTTCGAGTTTTCGAAATTCGGTTTCTAACGTCATTGATAATAATTATTTGTTTATTTATTTTTATTATTTTTTTTTTTTATTACTTCTCGCTTTCATTCTTCCTCTTTTTCCAACTCCACACGGTCGACGATTGTACGTAGTCAAAAGTTGCGCAGTTTTTTTTTTTTTTTTTTTTTAATTTTTATTCGAATCTGAAACGGAAGAAGAAATAAAAGTAACGAAAGAAAAACGATGAAAAGTGAACCGAAATTAATAATGATAATCAAAAGATGAATAAACTATGTATTGGATGACTTGAAATATTCGAAAAAATACGATCGAGACGTTCGGTGAATTGTCGTCGCAGTTTTTCCGTCTCTTTTGTAAGTGTGAAAGGATTTATTTTCTCCGAATTTTTCAACGAAAAAATGTCGAGCGGTGCGAGCTTTTCAAAAATTAATGTTACCATCGATTTTCTCTAGTTTGTTTTATTTTCCTTTCTTAATTTATTTTTTTTTTTTTTACTCAATTTTTTTAATACGCTTCCAAATTAATTACCTCGTACGCCTCGTATCGCTTCGAGAGTTGGATGCATGCGGTTGTTGTTTTTTTATCTTTACTTTTTTTTTTTTGAATTTCCAATTTTCGCCATTTTTTCCGCCGTTCTTTCGTCGCTAATGAAATACCCGACGGTAACAAATACGGTTTTTTGTAAGAGGCAAAAAACAAAAAACAAAAAGCAAAAAACACCCCGATACGAGAAGACTAAAAATCAAACACAAAACCGAAAAAAATAACTAAAAAAACTAAACTAAGAATAAATAACTATATCGCGAAACGAAAACAGGAAAACATAATAAATAAGAAGAAAAAGGAAAAAAACTCACAAAAGCGAGTTGGTTATACCAAAATTTTGAATTTTCTTTCAATTCAAAATAGATACAGTACGCGCTTGTTGTTCGCCGATAAAAATAGATCCGTCGTTCCAAACTCTGAACCCTTTAAAAACCAAAAAAAAAAAAGAAAAATTAAAAAAAATTAAAAATTAACAACAAAACGAACGGGGATAATTCAAAACTATATTATATCGCTGCTGCTACGATTTATATATGTATATGTAATCTGGTTAGTAGACAGGATTTTATAAAAATAACCAAAACAAATAAAATACATAAAAAACAAACCAACAAACGTATATCCACTGCTGATTTTTTCTTATTTTCAATTCTTTTAAAATGCCCCGGTTTATCTCGAAATGAATAAATTAATTTATTAATTTATTAATATATATATATATATATATATATATATATATATATATATGTACGTGCATATGTGTATGCATGTATATACAATATATGTGTGTGTGTGTGTTGCGTGCGTTTGCATATGTATGTATATGTGTACGATATGACATAAATATGTCACAAAATCTATGTATATCCTATTGGCGTGTACATAATTGCTATATATATATATATATATATGTACACATGTATACGCAGTGGCACACACAACAGAAAAAAACAAAAACAAAAAAAAATGGTGGCATAGATTATAGTATTATTTTCTATGTAGCTTCGATTGATGCCTGCCTGCGCCCTGTACTGTCGCAACACATGAACAATACATGAGGACTACTATAATATTCAGGGTTCTTTAATGTTATTATTACTATTATTACTATTATTACTATTATTACTATTATTATTATTATTATTATTGCTATTATTATAATTTTTAATTATCATTATTATTATTGTATTAATGTTATTATTGATTGTTCGGTTTCAAGTTACTTTTAAAGGCATTTCGATTAAAGTTCTAGTTTTTATTAAAACATACAAAAAAGAAGAAAAAAAAAAACTTAAAAAAACTTAAAAAAAAAATAACAAACAAACGAAAAAAACTAAATAAAAACCAAAAAAAAAAAACAAACAAACAAACAAATAATAATAATAAAAAAAAAAAGAAAAAAAAACACATGATTATTAAGCTGTAATTTTCGACAAGTAAAATACAATAAAAAATAAAAAAGCATGGTTCATTATTATTTGGTGATGACTGATATAGAAATCCATATATATATATTGTCAATGAATAAGTGAAAATAAATAATGTGTATTACTGGTTTGTTAACCGTGTGTGTTGCCAACCTTGGACAAAAGATCCATTATCCCCGATGGTTAACGATAAAGATACGGAACGAATCGTTCGAAAGAAAGAGAGAAAGAAAGGAAAGGAAAAGAAAAAAAAAAAAAGAAAAAGAAAAAACAAGAAATGAAATAAATTGTAAAAATAATAAAGAAAGTCGTGTGAAATTTTCAACTAAGTATATTTTGGAGTGAAATTAAGAGTCGTGGAAAATCACGTTCATCGCATAAGTTGTTCGAACGGTAGTTGATTTTTTTTTTTAAGTTTTTTGAGTCTTTTTTAATTACGAATTTCTTCTGTTTATTTATTTTTTTTTTGTTTGTTTTTGTTTTTCATTCTCCTCGAGTTTGTAGATGCGAATATATGTATATAGTTATATACATATGTATGTATATGTATAGTTATAAATGTGAATGAATTGTTTTTAACGAATGTCATCCGGCATAGTCGAATACATATTACTGAAATGCACCGCTGACAGATCTGTAAAGACTGATGACTCGAAAATGGTGAACGGCGTGGATGAGGCTATTAGTACAAATACAAACGCGGCTGAAGATGGCGATCCGTCGATCGGCTGCAGCTGCGATATCCCGACGACGATGACGTCGACGACGACGACGACGACGACGCAACAAAATTCTATTACGCAATCGGCGGGGACCGCGACCGCGACGACGTCGTCTGCCTCGACATCTCCATCGGTAAGATACCGGACGATCCTTCTTCATCCCCAAAACAAAGGTGGCGAAACGGAGGAGACGTATACATATATGTGTACATTTTCCAACTTTTCGACCGCCCCCCCCCCCCCCCCCCCCGTCGCATTCCAGTTTAAAATCATCTTTATTTATTCGTTTCAGGACCTCACGAGGCCGAGTTATGCTCAAGTAGCCCAACATTGCCGCGAACCACGTTGTACAAAGCATAAAACCGACGACAAAGATGCTCCTGGAAATATTTAGAGCGGCTGGTGTACACACCGTGTGAGTAAATACCTTGACGCAAACAAACACGCAAACATAAACACAAACAAACAAACAAACAAAGAAACAAACACACACTCACACAATTTGTTATTTTAGATTAAAATTTATCCTATAAGAACAATGTTTGAGGGTATCGGTCGCCAAAAGTTTCGCCGCACGATGATGTGGCTGCTTTTGCGGATTTTTTATTTTCGAAAATCGATACTTTTTACCGAATTTGTCCGCCGTCTGTGAGCGACGAAGTGAGCCGGACGCCGGGCAAAGTTGAGAATAGGATGAAAAGTATGAGGAGAAATATATAAACATAGGGAAAAAGGAACCCTTTTTACATAATGTACAGTGTGACTTCGCCTGCGATTATTGGTGGCATCGACGTATTAAAGAATGAAGTGAAACTCGTTTAAACCGAGAGACAAAATTTGTATTACGAACGTTAAGAGAATCGTTGAAACGACAAATGAAGAAACGCCAAACGAAACAGACGAGAGAAGATAAACGATGGACACGTGTTCGAAGAAACGGTCATTTCTCGCCCCTACGTACGATTAGGTTGAACGCAAAAAAACGAGAGAAAAGAAACGAAGCGAAACGAAAGCATAGATAGTGAGGAGACTTCGGAAGGAATGGAAAGAAAAAGAACAACTCCAGTTTGGAAAAATAGCGTGTCGTTGATGAGGATACTTTTTTTGGTTCTGTGATTTCGGAGGTACATACATATATTTACTATTAGGTTGTACAAAATTTTATTCAACACGCGAGATTTGTTTCGTTCTGGAATAATCAATTTTATTCCCCTGTACTTCGTATTTTGATTGTTTTCTCATTTTTTTTTTCTTCTCTCTTTTTTTGTTTTCTTTCTTGTGTTTTTCCCCCTCCTCCTCCTCTGCTCTATCCGGAGCCGTAACTGGAAAAATCTTCAACCCGTTTGTGCCAAAATCCCCGATACCGATCGCTCCGTTACGTGTGGATTTCTGTGAATTGAAAGAAAAAAAAAAACGAGAAACTTGAAACAAGAAAAATAGAAAAATGATAACAACGTTCAAGTTTTTCATATTTCCATTCATAATTTCGTGCGAATTCGATGAAAAAGCAAAACAAACAAATATATTTTACCCCTACGTCACGGTGCTCGATGTTTTTTTTTCTCTATGTATTTTTTTTTTTTTTTTGTTTTTATTTTTCGTTTTTGTCTTCGTTTTATTCGGATCAAAAATTCGGTTTACGAGCAATAATTTAATAAGTTGCTAATTATTATTGTTGTTATTATTTTTTTTCCCTCTCTATTTACAGTCTTGTCGCAATTGTCCGATCAATCCCCCCCCCCCTCCCCCATCCCCCCGATGAATCGTTGATTACTACGAATGAAAAATGATTTCACACTTTTCCAGAATATCGACAGAAACAAAACCAAAAAGAAAAACACGAAATTCTATCGATTTCTTCTTTTTTTTTTTTTATATATATTATTCAATTAAAAATGTTCGTCCGACGATCTCTATCGGAAAGAAAGAAAGAAGAAAGAAAGAAAGAAAGAAAGGAAAAAAATGAAAAGAACAAAAACAAAAACAAAAAAAAAGAATGAAATTTTCAACAACACCGTTAATATACATACATATAAGAAATAACAATATCCCCCGATGATCTAGAATTATGGCTTTAGCGAGTAATAATGAAGAAAATAATAAAGAATAATAACGATAATGATAATGATAACGATAACAATAATATTAATAATAATAAATATAATAAATAACAATAATAATAACAATGAAAATAAAATACAGATGTCACGAAAATGGTATTTGAGCACAGAAATAAGTGCCTCAAGTGTTGTGTATATTACAGGAGCTTGGCTTTAGATGTTATATAATTATATATGTAACTACATATTATACATAATAGTTAAGTGCGCATATGATATATTTGTTACTGATATGCATGCAGAATTAAAAGGTAATGGATGCTGAAGAAAAAAAAAAAAAGAAACTGAAAAACTAAAAGAGAGAGAAAGAGAGAGAGAGATAGAGAGAGAGAGAAAAGTAAAATAAAATAAAAACAAAATAACAGACAAACAAAATAATGAAAGAAAGAAAGGAAGAAAAAATTACAATGAACAGAAAAAAGAGATGAGATAATATGAGATAGGAGAGAAATTAGCGAACGAGAGAAAATATAGAGAGATAAATAGGTTATAATAATAAAGATGAAGAAAAGCGGAAAGAAGAAGAAATTAAAAAAATAAATAAATAAATAAATAAACAAACAAACGAAACGAGCAAGAAAAAAATAGAAGAAGAAGATGACGAAGAAGAAGAAAAAATAAACGAAACAAAACCAATCTCCTGATAAATAAAAATTACTGTCACATGTAATTATATACATATACATACACACATATATATATATCATATATATATATTTTAAGTTAGCTAAGCTGCCTTTTAATTTTTATGTATTAAAAATTGTTCGGCTATGATCGATGATCTTATCGGTATAGCTACGGGGTGGCTATAATAACGAAGTATGAAATGAATTAATTGTCAGCGGGTAAACTATTATTAACGGAAAGCCACATTAGTCGTTTCATTTGACACGTTGGTGCTGTAGGCAATTTTTTAGCGATTAAAAAACAAAAAAGAGAAGAAAAGTAAAATAATAATAACGGTAGGTTACTCCTCTTTGGCCCAGTTTGTTTTTTTTTTTTTTATTATTTTTTTTTTTTTTTAAGTTTAGGTTTAAGTTGTTGGTTTTTTTTTTCGAGAGTTCCAAAAAAAAAAAAAAAAGAAAAGAAACTGACAATGAGAGCGAGATGAGGAGGGAGAATGCGAAATGGAGGGATAATTTTTCATTTATTTTTCATTGGGTCATACACACACAAATATCCACCACACCCACATACACAAAATTAGCGCAGGTTGTATATTGTAATTAATTAAGGCTGGTTAAAATACGTGAAATCTAATTGAATAATGAGAGAATTAATTAAAAATAGTAATTATAATTGTTGTAGAGTTATATCGAGAGTTTACGACTATCCACACACAAAAAAAAACAAAGAAAAAAAAACGCAAAAAAAAAAACTTACGTGTACGCAATTGAAAATTAATTCGAGCTGATGCAAAAACTTTCCTCAAAAACTAAATTTTTCAATAATAATAATATGTGTGAAAGAAATAACGAATTGAAGAATGAAAAAGAAAAGGAAAAGCAAAAAAATCAATTATCGACTCGCGTCAATCCGATGGCCAAAATGTTCGCCAATTTTACGCGGACATCCGACAAATTTTCGTGAATTTAAAAGAATAGAAAGAAGGGTAAAATTTAATAATAAAAAAATGGCGGATGAGAAGTTTGGAGAAGAATAAAAAAAAAAATAAAAAATATGTCCTCTGATGAAATCACTCGTACCAAACTTGTATCAAACGAGAAAATACATATAGTATATGCAACGGGTTGAATAGTAAAGATATAGAAATTAAAAAGAAAAAAGAAAAAAAAACTAAAAAACTAAAAAAAAAAACTAAGTAAATAAATTAAAAAAAATATATATATACCGTGAAGAAGAAAAAAAAAAGAATTAAATAAAAGAGAAATATTTTACCGGAAATTTTGACGTCGCACCGAAAAATGTAAAGAAAAGTTTTTGATTGATGAAAAAAAAAAAATAAAAAAAAAAACGTTAACGATAAACTTGAATCGCGAATGGTAAAAATTTCAATTGAATGAAGATTGAAATGAAAACTGTTTTACCGACTGCAAGACGGAGAAGTCCGATTTTGTTTGGTTTTTTTCATTCCTCGCCTTATTTTTAATCGTCATTTTGATTTTTATCGTTTTCGAATTCGAAAAAATCCCAATGACGAGTGGTTTTCTTAATTTCTCAACCGTGTTCTCGTAATCGCGTACATCGTGAATCGGCAAAAGTTAGATCTGTGAATCGTTGATGTGCGAGAAATCAATGAAAGGAAGGAAAAACTATAAATGAATTGAAATGAAATTAGATCCGATCACTTTTTCTCAAATATTATACAAGGCGAACGACCAACTGCCGCTGATTTAACACAAAATGAGACTGACAGAATTTGTTTCGAAGAAAAAATTCAACTAAAATTACATGACATTTATAAATATTAAATTAAAGAAAAGAAAGAAAAGAAATATAAAAACAAACAAACAACTTAATTAATTTTCAAATGCTAATTATATCATTACTCATACTTATACCTATATTATACATGATTAAATTTTCAGAAGAAAAAAATTAAAAATAATAGAATTAAAGAGAGTAGCATCAAAAATCCGAATGAAAAGCGTGACTGATTTTCATAAATTATATTATTATTTTTTTAACTTCTTCTTCCGTCTGACAATGACGACGACGGAAATTAATAAATTACAAAACGCGAGACAAAGGTTTCACGTTTTTTTTTTTTCGCCTCAAGAATCGAGAAGGATAGAACAAAGTGAAAGAAAGAAGAAAGAAAATTGTTATATCAATATTTTGTTAGCGACATTATTTATATTTCGTTACGTTTAAAATTCATAATAAGTATAAAGTTAATAATATCCCCCTGATCTGGAGAATTCGAAAAAAATGATTATCGACGTGACGTTTTTCAATTAAGGTTATATCATACTCACCCTATAGTATATTTGTAAATAATTTCAATTTTGTCGTGTGAATTTGACAGTGTGACAATATTCTGTATGGGAATTTTGTTACGATTGAAATTTAATTTACGCACCGAACAAAAACTACCTAACTAAAAGTAAAAATAAGAAGATAATGAATGATGAAAACAATCGATATCCGCTTACTTTCGAATCAAATTTTTAGATTTAATGAATAGATAGTTAATACGATTAACATGAATTCACGGAACGGGGGAACGATTGAAATCAATTTCGCTTTTCCTTAGATTGTTTATCGCGTATTTGCTAATGAGATGATACGCGAAATAACAATCCGTCTATAACTATTATATTTAATCTAGCCGATTGAGACGGATAGGAGATATGTAAAAAGTAATAACGATAGCGATTAAGAAAACGGAAAGTCACGTGACGCGGATTACGGAGGGACGAACGAAATATGGAGTGTAAAAGCTAAAATGTGGGTGTGGATTTAATCGATCAACCTATATTATAATGTAATCTGTGATTATAATGTTTCTGTAAAATACCGTAAACTTTAAATTAGACGATGCTATTAAAAGTGAAACGCTAAATGAGAATATACTTCTACGATACGATTCACGCTTCGATTTACTTTTTCAAATAATTTTTCCATCTATCGAAATTCCGAAAAATGCGCAGAATGATGTGTTGTTCCTCGGCGTGATCCTTGAACGGAAAATTTTTTTCTAGAAAGATGATATAATTACGACGACAAATGAGAGATACGCGTTTGAAATCACCGACGTTCGACAAAATATTTAGTTTATGAAAAAAACAAGAAAAAAAAAAACAAACACAAAACCACTTAACAACGATGTATATCATTTCTCTATGAAAAAAAAAAAAAAAAAAATGTATTTATATGGTATATGAGATGGAGAAGATATGTTTAAATAATTCATTAAATTATCTCTCAGTAGTATAAAGATCTATTCATTATATATTGTTGATATTAAAAGGTTCGTGGGGGGGTAATATTGGAGGAATCCTTTCATCGATAAAAAAACATGATTGAAAACGCTAAGAAAAAGATTTTCAGGTATAAAACGTTTTTTCTAATCCGCTATTAGAAAATATTATAGTTTTCACAGATGACCTGAAACACAATGAAAAAATAAAATAATATTGTAACACAATGTGAATTAACTATCACAAGCAGTCCTATTTACATGGCTACAAAATCACTGGCTGTTTTTCCACAAGAGTTGGATAAAATATATCTATTCGATACTAATTGAATTATCGACAACGATGTATAGTTATTCGATTTTCAATTTTTACAATCTTCAATAATTTTCTTCTTTTTTTTTTTCATTTCTTGTCTCACAATTTCTTTAAAAGATACGAACGAAAAACATTTCAGATTGAACAAAAAAAAAAAATAATAATCTCAAATCAAATGAGATTCATTGAAACCGAATGATTATTTTTTCGTAAAATTTACTATAACGAGACAAAGAAAAACAAAAAAAGAGAAAAAAAAAACGAATTACCAAAAAGAAAACATAAAAAACACAAAGAACAACGGACTCGAAAAACTCTGGTGAAAAGATGGTCACTGTCGTTGAGAAAACATATTTTTATACCTTTGTTTAATATTGCTTTATATAAAGTGAAGTGTGTACGAATGTTATATGGGCTATTATTGTACATTAACATTACTACCTTATAATGTGGTATCACATTGATTGGAAAAACAAAATTAAACGGAATAGCTATGTATACTACTTAAATAATTGGAATATTAAATTAATCACAATACATTAGTTACATATACATAACATTTGTGACTATGACATTTTTTCGGTGTAAACTATGATAATAATATATAAATGTATATAAACAACATAAAAAGAAAAAAAAACGAAAAACACAAAAAAAAAAAAATATGAAAAATGAAAAGAATTACCCATTACGCCCAACTTACAGATAAGCCCAACTTTGTACATAATATAAATAATGATACAAATAAATAGATATACATACCTAGCCTAACATTGCATTCAAAAAAATGAAAACCTTTTAGTTTCTTCGAGATTGGATAATCTCAGGAGGAAAATCGTAATTCGATCATTTACTGAGGCGGACCTGTGGAAAAATTTGGAAAAAATTTGAAGATATTTTACGATTTGCGACATCGTTTAATAAATAGTAGGTAATTATTGCGTCGACTGAATATTGATTCTTCAGTAAAAGATACAGATATATGGAATTCGGAGGGGTAGTAAGATTGATGAAAATTCATTGCCTGATTATGATTGGTATCATCGCATGCGCTTTGCAAATAAACAAAAAAAAATAAAAAATACAAAAATCAATGAATAAATAACACATTCTAACCACAGATCACATTCACTATTATTTATTTGCTGTAAAACTCAACTTTTTGAGACTGAGACGCTGCACTTTGGCGTTGCGATTAATCTCGTTGAGAGATTATAAATGGATTATCTTAATTTTACCTGACCTGGAGGGTTACCTGCAAAGGTCAAGGTGAACGAGAGAGATCAACGGAGTGCTAACAAATGCAGAAGAGCAAGCCAGCTTCACCATCCCAAATTTATTTCCAATATTTTCTTTATTATTTCCGGTTTTTCCCGATTCATTTTCCGTTTTTCAATTGATCATTCAAGTAGCACATCTTCCCCGCCAAAAAAGTGACAAGTAGCGCCATTAGTCGAAATTCTCTTCCGCGGAATTTAGGCAAACTATTTTTCCAAGTTTCTTGCCCCTTGACTTCGGGTGACCCGCCTTACAGTGAAGATTTTGCGTATAATGCGGGTGCGCATATCATCACAAGCCTTGAAGGGCTGGACAAGATTGAATATTTAATTAAAAAATCGAAGAAATTAGAAAACGACTTTGAAAAGGCTCGAGAAATAAACTGGAGGTTGTGTCGCTCCACCTGCGGATTATCGGGTACTGACAGGGGATAGCGGACGTCTATTAATTGATTGGAAATCCATAGAAATATTGAAAATGATTCAGGAAAAATAGGGGAAAGGATAAAGAATAATGACAATGCAGTGAATCTTTATATTTCAGTCTAGGAAGCCAAGATCTGATTACAAACTCGAATAACGACTGCAAACTGTGGAGGTCTTGCAATTTCTTTGCTTTTCTGGAAAACCATTTCAATTAGAAACACTGGAAATATCTTCATGTCGAATGATGGACTAACTAATCGACTAGATGGATTCGCATGCAGAAATGGGCAGAGAACGACCCAAGGACATCCTGGATTATATATATTCATCCCTCTCGATGCAGGATATGAATGACAGGACCTTTTTCTCTGAACTGAAATCAGGGAAAAAAAAGATTGAAGGACCACGGACTCGTCGACACCCTGCAAAGGTCAGAATCATATACCAGAAATAATAATCCAGAAAGGCGGCCCTGAAGTTTGAAATTCAGGCCAAAAATTTGATTTTCTATCAGCAGAACAGGAAACCCGAGGAGGTATTCCTAGATCTGGTGCCTCATCATGTGCACGCATTCATTCTACTCCTCTGCCGAACGATCAAGACATCACTCAGTCCTACATTCGATAAAGCAATGCTCTAACCAGACTTTTTCCACCAGGTATGGATGATACCGGATAAATAGTACACAGAAATCGGTTGATCATCCTCCGCTCAGGATTTTGCGAATCCAATCTTCGAGTTAAAGGAAAGGTGGTAATTCTTCCTCCGGTACAACCTCATCGCCGCAGTCTCTTTCTTTGATTTGAGCATCCCTGTGTACAAAATGAAAAACTGAAACCCAAATAATGATCATACTTACATCATTCATAAATGATAAAAGACACTGATATTATCCAAAAACACCTCGCCTGCATCCCTCTCGTTTCGCCATGGCGCCTACAATTATGTTGTATACATATACTCGGTGATCTTATGAACCCAGTTATCCTCTTAGAGTCGAATCAACAGCCAAACATCTTTCTCGTACTTTAGATCTGAAGTAATGAGATTCTCCTCACCCCGAATTATCAGGTCCTCTTTGCTCAGGTGTCTGCAATTGTCATGCTTCGGTGTTTGCCTAAGCCTCAACAATTCTTGTCCTAGGAGGCCCAGTCCATTGTCTGAATAAAAACAGCGTCAAGCCAAGCCATTTTGGAGGAAAACTTCTTGAACCTGCTCGCTACAGAGGATGAATGTATCAGAGATTGTGATAGGTGGATTAATACTAGCGGAAGGCATATTGGAATAGATACTTGTATAATTCGAGACGCTTTGATAGAAAGTAGGAGCCTGCGGGTCCTCCCCTTGTCGAGTCTTTGTGGGGGATGATTTCAGTCCAGTATGGATCCTCTTGGAGGTTACCGGCAGCATCTGGTATGATTCCTGTTTAGTGCGTGTCTTCCAAGGGCAGAATAGAATACCCTTGGTTTTCTCGAGCCAAAGAATAGTTGCATCATGTTGCACAGAGCTGTACGGAGGCCTCCGAGATGCAGGTAACCTGAAAACGGTATCGGAGTGAAAAGGATCACATCGGTAAGAAGAAAAACCAGATCCTCATCTCTCGACTGACCAGTGAATCTCTTCTAAGCTCACCTGTTGGGCTCAGGGCAAACCGAACATGCACTCCTTGTGTTCTGTACAACCTTTGAAAAAATGTTTCGAGATTCAAGAAGGAAAGTAGAGTACGCTGCACTTCAAACATGTTTCCTTAGAGATAATAAAGCAACTGAATTCTCTGAATTTTTTCTGATGTGGAGGGTTAACTGCAAACGTCATCTATTCTTTCGTCCATGCACGCTCGTCAAGGTGAAGGAGAGAGACCATCAAAATGCACCATTCCAGAATTGTTGCTCACTTTTCCCTTGTTCTTTCGTTTTTCTAATTAGGTTGTCAATTACCGCATCTTCCTCTAACCTTGGATGCGTATTATGACATTAAAATGGGGTTACACTATCCCAGATTCATTACCAATTTTTTTCTAATTTTTTCCGATTTTTTCTAATTTTTTCCGAATTTTTATTAATTATTCAAATTTTCCGCCCATCTCTATGGGCGCCGCCATTTTCTTTAGGCTCCGCCCACCGGGAGTACAGCTAGCGCCATGTGGCGGAATTTTTGTGAACTAACCCCTCGAAAAATGCAAAAGTTTTGACCCTCCTTCAAGCGAACCCGGAAAAGTATTGGCCATCTTCTCGGGCGGAAAAAAGCAAAAGTTTTGACCCTCCTGCAAGCGAGCCCGGAAAGGTATTGGCCATTTTCTCAGGCGGAAAAAAAGCAAAAGTTTTGACCCTCCTTCAAGCGAACCCGGAAAAGTATTGGCCATCTTCTCGGGCGAAAAAAAAGCAAAAGTTTTGACCCTCCTGCAAGCGAGCCCGGAAAAGTATTGGCCATTTTCTCAGGCGGAAAAAAAGCAAAAGTTTTGACCCTCCTCCAAGCGAACCCGAAAAAGTATTGGCCATTTTCTCAGGCGGAAAAAAGCAAAAGTTTTGACCCTCCTTCAAGCGAACCCGGAAAACTATTGACCACGCAATACATCTCTTTCACGCAACACATTGCCTGACGTCAAGGGGCAAGAAACCTGGAATTTTAGTTCACAAAAAATCCGCCACATGGCGCTAGCTGTACCTCCGGTGGGCGGAGCTTAAAGAAAATGGCGGCACCCATAAAAATGGGCGGAAATTTGAATAATTGATTAAAAAATCAGAAAAAATCGGAAAAAATTAGAAAGAATCAGGAAAAATTATAAAAAATTAGAAAGAAAATGGAAATAAATCTGGAATAGTGTAACTACATTTGCATGTCATAAAGAGCATTCATGGCCAGAGGAAGATGCGGTAATTGACAAATTAATTAGAGAAACGGAAGAACAAGGAAAAATTGGGGAAAAATTCTGGAATAGTGCATCTTGATGGTCTCTCTCGTTCACCTCGACGTGCGTGGCTCCACGCGCAGATGACGGTTGCAGGTAATTTATCATCTCTAACGCGTGTCATTCGGCAACATGCACAGAGTGCAGCGTACTCCACTCTCCTCCTTGAATCTCAAAATGTTTTCCAAGAGGTTTGCTTCGAGTCCAACAGGTGAGCTTAGAAAATATTCACTTGTGAGTCGAGAGATGAGGATCTTGATTTTCCTCTCACTGATTTGGTTCTTTGCACTCCGATGCCGTTTTTAGGTTGCCCGCACCTCGGACGACTCATTGTCAGTACAGCTCTGTACAACTATCCATTTGCCCAGGCAGACCAAGGAGATTTTATTCTGCGCTTGAAAGACACGAATCAAACAGAACTCGTACCAGATGCTACCGGTACACAGTGTTTAGACCATGGACTGGGGCTCTTAGGACAGGATCGTCGAAGCTTAGGCCAACATTGAAGCACGACCAGTCTAGACACCTGAGCAAAGAGGATCCAAAGGATCAATCGAGGCAAGGAGAATCTTACTGCGTCAGATCCAAGGTACGAGAAAGATGTTCGTCTGTTGATTAGACTCTGCGAGGATAACTAGGTCCATAATATTAAAATGAAAGGGATGTAGGCAAGGTGTTGCTGGATAATATCAGTGTTTTTTATGAATAATATGAGCATGATCTCTTTTTTGATTTCAGTGTCTTCTTTCGTATAGAGGGATGCTCAAATCCAACGATCGTAGCCCAACTCAGAGGAGAAGACTACAGTGGCGAGGTTATACTGGAGGAAGAATAACCGCCACTCCTTTAATTCGAAGATTTGATTCGCAAAGTCCTGAGCGGAGGATGATCAACCAATTTCTCTGTGTGTAACTTGGCTTGCGCTTCCTCAGTCGCCTGTCAGGAGCTGGGAAAGATGCGACAAAGCCAATCATCATACGTTCGGAGTGGATAACTGCTCTAATTCAGTTATTATACGTATACGTTGGATCGTACTGTATTCATAATTTCTTTGTAACGATCAAACTATTTTTCTAATGTAACTCAGAATTGAAGCATTATGTATGCTATTCCGAGTGATATTGTGATTGAGAAGCGATGAATATATCTGTGAGAATGAATCCCTAATATGTATTACCATGAATTACGATGTCCGAACATGTATCTTTTACCTTTGATTCGTCAATATATTTGACTACTTTAAATATACGATTGTTGAATTGCTATCAATCAAACCCCTACACACCAAATCCACTAATATCCTAGTATGATGGAAAGAGCGACTGATTCCTTGCAGGACTAAATATATGTATGCATGCATGCGTGTGTATTCAATCATTCAATCATGCTTTCACTCAAAGAGGAAGTGGTAATGCAGAGCTCTAGAATACCGGCCCTGAAAATTGTAAGTTTGCCCAAAAGTGTGAATTTGTATCAGGAGAACAGAAAACCCGAGGAGGTATTCCTAGACCTGGGGCCTCGTCATGTGCATGCCTTCAATCCCTCGTATTTAATCCTAGTATGATGGAGAGGGAGCAACTGCTTTCTTGCAAGACTAACTGTATGCCTGCCTGTGTATTCAATCATTCGATCATGCTTTCACTCAAAGAGGAAGTGATAATGCAGAGCTCTAGAATACCGGCCCTGAAAATGAAAAGTTTGCCCAAAAGTAGGTATTTGTATCAGGAGAACATGAAACCCGAGGAGGTAGTCCGAGACCTGGTGCCTCATCATATGCATGCCTTCAATCCTATATATTCAATCCTACTCCTACAACTGGATGGAGACATTACTTAGTTGCATTCAACGTTAATTAGACTATAACTTCTAAAGGGCTCTTCGGTGATGGATTGTTAATAAATTTTAACACATCATTAGGAATAATATGGATTTATTCGGTTAGAAAATTATTCTTTCACAGCAAATGTGTTACAATGAAAATTCATAGAGGTTTCTTATCTGATGACAATTTGAATTAATTTAGAAAGTATGTACATGATCTATATCTACATTATAAATAATATATGGATTTTTATTCGGTGCACTAATGAACAATCATGCAGATGCACCGATGAGTCTTGATTCCTCAATGCAGGGAAGAGATTCTCTGGAGCTGCCAATTTCCCACCTGTAATAGAAGAGAAAAAAGTTAATAAACGGGATACAACTAAATTGTAGAGTTATTGAGTGATGAGTTATCATCAAAATGCTAGGGGCGATCGACGTTCTAAAGCGAAGCCAATTTAGCAAGTATAAGTATGGTTACAACATATCGACAATGGATCAACTTTACCTTCGACAATTACTTCCTTGAAGAATGAATACATCAACAGAATCAGCAGAACCGGACACGCCAAAGACTAACTCCATCATCCCAGCGTATTGTTATTTAAATTATCTTCAGAGGGGCTCAGAGATCTAGTTCTTCTAATGAGTGACAAAGTCAGTTTGTATCAAATTTGAATGGCATAGTTGATTCACCCCATGTTCGCTGTGCTTTGTGGTAATTCCTCTCTTGGTAGACACGTGCTGACACCTGAAGAAATATGTATTCGTGGTTGAATTGACAGCACGAAGGATTCTGGAAGGACTAGAAGGATAGAAATAATCCAGATAATAAAAGCCACAAAACTAAATTTGCAAACAGCATCAATGTCGCAAATGTTTGCGAACGTGATAAACAAAAAGGTGATCAAACTACAAATGTGAAACGATGTGGGCAGGAAGTGAACACCGTTGACGCATGATAGCGTTGACATTTAATCACTTCGATGCTGAATATGCGAAATATCTCACCTCAAATTAGTTCTCAGTCGTCATCGGATTCTTTGATCAGATTCCGCTTCCAAGATCAAAATACAAAGAATCACTGCCTTGTCATCCTCTTTATTTTTTCTCCTGTGCATCCTGAATATTATTCAATTTCTTTATTGATTTTTGATGCTTACTAGATCTCCAACAACTCCTGCGAGCGCCCAGTATTATTTAGGTGTATCAATATAACCTCAAACTCATAGTATACAGATTCTCTTCGAATTTTCACAATTTTTTTTCAATTTACAGCATCACAGATTTATTTTTAATTTTTTTCTCATTTTTTCTCATTTTTTTTATTTTCTCCTGATTTTTTCTAATTTTCCTTGATTTTTTCCAATTTTTTAATTAATTATTAAAATTTTCCGCCCATTTCTCTGGGCACCGCCATTTTCTTTAAGCTCCGCCCACCGGGGGTACAGCTAGCGCCATGTGGCGGATTTTTGGTGAACTAACCCCTAGAAAAACGCAAAAGTTTTGACCCTTCTTCGAGTAAAGCCGGAAAAGTATTGACCTCCCTTTTTTTTTTCAAGCTCCGCCCACCGCGAGTACAGCTAGCGCCATGTGGCGGAATTTGGGTGGACTAACTCCTACTAAAACGCGAAAGTTTTGACCCTCCTCCAACTGAACCTGGAGAAGTATTGACCATTTTTGAGCGAAAACAGCAGAAGTTTTGACCCTTCTCCAACTGGACCCGGAAAAGTATTGACCATTTTTTCGAGCGAAAAACAGCAAAAGTTTTGACCCTCCTCCAACCGAACCTGGAAAAGTATTGACCATTTTGTCGAGCGAAAACAGCAAAAGTTTTGACCATTCTCTAACTGAACCCGGAAAAGTATTGACCCTTCTCCGGAAGAAAAAGTAAAAGTTTTGACCGGCCCATGGAATGAGTATGGGTCGGTCAATACTTTCCCGGGTTATCCTCTGTGGATTTTCTGGGTTTTAGTTTATCGAAATTCCGCCACGTGGCGCTAGCTGTACTCAGATCAGGGCGCATATACTTTTTTAAAATTCGAATAAATAAATAGAGATAAGGGTGCATCATTTTAATAAATTCAAAATAAGAAGAGTTCAGGGTGAGTTACCTCGAAAAAATCAAAATAAATATAGATCAGGGTGCGTCATTTTTTTCCGAAATTGAAAAAAATCGAAAAAAAAATCGGAAAAAATCAGAAAAAAATTGGGAATAAATCTGGGATGCTGTAACTCGAGTTACATTTTATAAGGCGCCTCCAGGAGCTGGAAAAGATACGGTAGTCGAAAAATTAATTGAAAAATTTGAAAAAATTCGGAGAAAATTAGAAAAGAATTGACGATCAATCTGGGATGGTAGAGCTTGGGTTGCATCTGTTGGCAGTTCAATGGTCTTTCGTTCACAGTGACATACGTGGCTTCACGCGACAGTGACGTTTGCAGGTGACTTTTCAGATTACAGTGAATAATTGGAAGAATTCATTCGTAATATCCAACATGTACGGAACCTTCCTTCGGATGCGATGCGTGATCGCTTTCCATTAGGCACCATTAAGGAATGGTAATTATACGTGTGTATAATCCATCGAATGATTTGAAAACCAAAAAAAAACAAAGTTCGTTGCTATCATCTTTCGAAATTAATTGATATCGTTCAAACTTAATTCAACTTACCTCATTTCATTATTCTCACATGTTTCGGAAAATTTAATTTCCCTAATAGAGTCACGTTACTCTAGGATTGAGGTAATTGAACGGATCCAATAAATAATGCAACGACAGCATTATCCTTTAATTAATCAATCAATGCAATTAATTCATTGATTGCATTAAGAAAAAAAACCGTGTTTATGTGTATTGTCGATTTTTTTTTTCTTTCGTTTTTGACTTTCGTTTTTCTTCGAAAATTTAATTTCTGTGTGACAATATTAGTAATGATAGTAATAATATTAATAGTAATGATAATAATGATAATAATAACAATATGCATTTATATATAGGTATACAAGTAAGAGTATTGTATACAATAATAATATCGTTATTTGAATTCGTAATATATTATATACTATATTTTTTTATTTATTTATCGTCGTCGTTTCCCACCCCCACCCCCGACCTCTTCTTCTTATCATCTCTTTGTCGATTCGGTTATTCATTAATTTGCTCTTTTTTGGTTTTATTAATTATATATTTATATGTTTTGCTTTCTCCATACTTGTGTGCATAAGGAACCATTATAGATTACTTTTTTCATTTATTTCATATTAATATGTTTGTGTTTTCTCGTTTTTTTTTTTCTTCTCGTTCTCTCGGAATATCGTATCGAATCGAATCGTGACAATACGGAAAATTTCACAGAATAAAATAAAAAAGGAAAAAAAGAAAAAATATATATATAAATATACGTATACATATATTGGTATGTACATGTATATATGTATATGTGTATATTTATAAGGAAACGAATCATACATATATATAATACATAATAATAATAATAATAATAATAATAATAATAATAATAATGATAATAATAACAAACGTGTATTTGTTTATAGAAACTAATTAGATCACATGTTCGAATTACTAAATTTTTTTTATACAGCAATGAAATATTAAGAAAATAAATTCATACATTACATAAGTTAAGGTATAATATACTATAATTAAATATCGTATAGAATATTTATATATATCCATATATTATACGAATGTAGACAGATATATATACATATATCTATGAATATACATATTAAAATAAAAATATAGGCTGTGCATTTATTTTCTTCATCTTTAATCAATCAATCAATTGAATAATTAATCAATTATGATTATATTATTATTGTTATTGTTATTATTTCATTTTCATCAATTGATATTTATATTATTATTATTTTATTTTATTTATTCCTTATTTTGTTTTCGTTTTTGTAATTTGAATTTAATATCTGTTGGTTTTTGTTTCTTCTTTCTCAGTTATCTTTCAATCGTGTTTTTCTTTATTTGCATTATTGTAGATCGTTAACGTAATAGCGATTAGTGAAAATTAGTAAACTGATTCACGTTCTTGTTGCTTTTTTTTGTCGTCTCCTTCTTTCTTTCAAAATAGTTTCCCAAGCCTCTTAGATTCTTTCATTTCCGTTACATCCTCACAGTCCTTTGACCCCGTCGCGTTTTTTCAGATTTTTGTTTCATTTTAATGGTATTCGACGATAATAATGATGATAGATATAAGTATACTCATTGTAAATAATAATAATTTCTTCTATTTGTGATTTCGTAAGGTAATAAATAATTTAGATTTCACTAATTTCCTTTCAATCTTTTCAACTATTCATACGTTCAACGGTTCTTGTTTCTTCTTTCTTTTTCTACTTTTTTTTTTTTGTTTTGTTTTTTTCTATCTTTTTTTTTGATTGTAACGGAGCGTGTGCCTCGTCTCGCGCTGATTGATTGATTAATTCATTTATTCATTTATTTAATTATTTACCGACGTTTAAACTCTCGTGACGTACGTACACCACACCCTTTAAATTATCTTCGTTTTTTTCTTTTCTTTTACCGTTTCACTTCCGTTTATCTTTTCTTTCTCGTTATTTCCATAGTTTCATCACTTCCTATTTGCAACCGAATACGCAAACTGCCTCTCGCTAAGCATTTTTAACGCGTGTGATTTTTTTTATTTTTATTTATTTTTGTATTTTTTTTTTTTTTGTATTTTTTTTTTTTGTTTTTCCTCAGTTTTTCGTAGGTTTTTTTTCTCCTCTTTCTTCGTATTATATTAAAAGTAGAAATACAATTTGTTTGTTTGTTTGTTGGTTTCTTAAGTTTTTCTTTTTTCTTCTAGTTTTTTT